>NC_133182.1:7020000-7067500 GCF_049306965.1 Danio rerio | reverse complement strand
GAGTTACGATACTTAGAAAGTTTGGAAAGTGGGATAATTTGGTCAAAACAGCAAAAGAACTGTACAATAATTGACCGCAGCAACACATTTTTGCTGAGTCAGTGCTGCCTACTTCTTTGACCCATACTGGATAAGATCAGGAAGTATACGTTTGGGTATGAGGGTGTGGACTGAATGAAAGGATCATTTTTCAAAGGCTCTTACAAGTTCAAGTGACCCCCATGGTGCAGAAGAAAGCTGACAGTGCTGATTGCAATCAATACTAGGAATATCTTCTTCTGAGACATCTCCAGCTTCTTTCACTGCAAAAGACAAGAAGCAAACATTACAAAGGTGTAGCTTACTCCTGTGTTCGACACACATCCAGGACACAAGCCCTCTCTCACACGCAAGTTCCTGAGCACAAGAATTGGTTTAAATATCATGCTGAATATTTGTGTAGATTTAGAGTGTTTTCTTGCAAACTGGATCTCAAATTGCATCGTGGCACCTATTGCATCCGTTCTGGTTCTTATTATTATAATTTCTTCGGCTTCTTCTGCTTCCACTATGGCAGCCCTATGAACCATTCGTGCAAGCTTTGGCACACTGATAGAGGACAGTATGATCTTCAGCCACAACAAATTGGAAGTCTCTAGCGCCACCGCTTGTCCAAAGTTTCACTTATGTTTATAACTTTTAAACCCAATCAAGATTCTTCATCTCCTCTGATTCCTTGGCTCAAGGCAAATCAGACGCACCCTATGACGTCATTTTCCATCATGAAAATTCTTTCGACATTTTGAATTTTTCGCAAAACCTACCTGAACAAACTCATCCTAGTGCATTTGTCAGATTTTCACCAAAACTGAAGCTGCGTCCCAAATCGCATACTTATGCACTATTATACGCCATTTTGAAGTATAAATAGTGCAAGTAGTGCGTTCACACTGAAAACTCTAAAAATAGTAAGTGCACTTTAATTACTCGGATGATGCACTCATTCAGCCGCTAATATGAAGTGTGTAAAGATGGACACTTCACGCACTCAACGACCGCAGGTTTGCTTACGCTATCGGGTGCACATGTTGGATAACTTTATTTATTTTGGATGATGAAAGCAAAATTCTCCTACGAGAGTGATTATAGCGCCTCCCGATGGTGAATGCGGTTATACTCACGGCAGGTATTCTTTGATAGTTTGGTCATTTATTTCACTGATTTGGCAACCGTCAAACGTCATCAGGGAAACGGTTTGAATTTCCGCTTAGTAAAAAAACATTAGTGTGCCATTTGGGACGACACTTTATACATATACTCTCCTGTTGAGTGTGTAAGTGCATAAGTACATATTGCATGAGTGCATAGTGTGCCATTTGGGACGCAGCTTGAATCACATGGTCTACAGCACACCCTGACCAAATGTTATGGAAATTAAGCTGATTAGATGAAGCGTTTTCGATTAACTTGCGAACAAATTTAATGTAGAGCTTGCAAAAATGCACTTGAGGAAATATCTCTGTAACGTATTGACACTCACACTAAACTTTTGTAACTGTTTGTTAGGACAAACATGGTTTGAAATCACTTGCAGCATTTTGGCACATTGCCCCCTAGTGGTCAAGAGATACAAAAAAAGGCTTTTTTGCTTATAACTTTTCAACCCTTAGTCCAGAATTCATAAAATTGGTCTCTTTATCTCCAGCTGAGCATGCAGAGTAAAATGATGTATAGCTGTAGAGGTCTGAGGTCACCCGACCAGATTTCTGCGGCACGGGAATAAATTTCCGAATAAATCTCGGGAGCGGTCGGTAACGGGTTTAATTTGGGACGGGAGCGGGCTGTCTAGCAATATCGCTCCCTACTCCCGAGCGACCACGCGTATGTATGTGTGTAAATGAAATAGCGCGATGCTGTGTTTAGCTTGTTTGTTGCTGTGTGTGTGTGTATGTGTGTGTGTGTTAGTGCGCGCGCGCGAATGAGAGAGAGAGAGAGAGAGAGAGAGAGAGAGAGAGAGAGAGAGAGAGAGAGAGAGAGAGAGAGAGAGAGAGAGAGAGAGAGAGAGAGAGAGAGAGAGCTTTGCCTGTGTGTGTGCTTAGTGCTTATGTGTGTGTGTGTTAGTGCGAATAAGAGAGAGAGCTTTGTCTGTGTGTTTGTGTGTGTGTGTGTGTGTTTATACAGACAGCTTGTTATAGGCTGTCTGGACTGTAAAGTTGGGTGATTTTCGGTTTTGTTCTCCCCCGCTCTTTAGCGGGATCGGGCGCGGCGGGTAGAAAACAAGGCGGGTCGGTCAGCGGGACAACAAATGCTTAATATAGGTGGGAGCGGTCGGGTTCGGGCTGAAACCTGGCGGGTGCAGGCAGGAGCGGGATTCAAAATTTAGTCCTGCGCAGATCTCTATATAGCTGCATCCCAAATGGCACACTAGTGAAATTTATGACCAAAGTACCAAATAATAACTGCCATGAGTATAACCACATTCACCATCGGGAGGCGCTAATCATCACTCTTGTAGGAAGATGTTACTTTCACAATCAATAAATAAAGTTATCCAACATGTGCACCCGATAGCTCCGCCCCTTCTGCTACGTGAGCAAAGCTGCGGTCGTTGAGTGCGTGAAGTGTCCATCATTCCACGCTTCATTTTACCGGCTGAATGAGGGCATCATCCAGGTTATTAAAGTGCACTTATTATTTTTTCATATTTTTATAAGTTTTCAGTGTGAACACACTACTTAATCATACTACGAAATGGCGTAAAATAGTGCATAAGTATGCGAATTGGGACGCAGCAACAGATACCAATTATGCCACAATCTGCCAAACTTCCTGTCCTCTATTTGGATGTTTGTTTTCGAACTCCTCCTAGATCGTTGGTCCAATTGTCACCAAATTGGAGTCGGATCATCTTCAGACCATGTAGACTAAAAGTTGTGGCATTCATGTTGATAGACGAAACAGGCTACAGTCTAAATCGCTGCAATGGTTTGAAATAATAAAACCAAACTTATTGTGTGCGATCTAGACCTCAAACTGACCAAACTACATCAGTTTGCACCACTTTCTGGGTAAAACTGACAAACTATTCAATTCTATCAATAAAAATCATACAAAATTTATCAAATGACTTTTGAATAGTTTTGTCTATTGTCATGAGACAAAGTCCTGCGGATTCCTGGTATCATTGATATGTGAACATTGATATAATTTAGCCCCTAATTTACACAATTTTATTTCCACCATCTTTAATTAGTTTGAAAATCTGTTGTTTTAAACCAGGGGTGTCCAAACTACGGCCCGCGGGCCATCTGCAGCCCGCAATCAGTTTTGTGGCAGCCCGCGAGGCTTTTTATAAATATTAATAGAACTTGGCCCGCTATACAAAAATGAACGCAATTCAATAAATAACCACCGGGTGTCACTATAACATGCCTTCAATTAGGCAGCAGTTCCCGTTATGTAATAAAACAAATGAACAAACTAAAAGAAACACAATTGATAATAAGCAAGAAAAAGGAAAATCAACAGTGAGAGCAGGAAATTTCAGTCACGTTGGGGCAAAGAATATTTCTTCACAGAGGTCAGCGGAATAAGTGTCTGTTAAATTTGCCAGGAATCAGTAGCAGTAATGAAGGAATCTAATATTAAAAGACATTATGAAACAAAGCATCAGGCCTTCAGCTCTTACACTGGTGCTGAACGAGATCAATAATTAAAACAAATAGCAGCGCCCTATCAGCTCAACAACAGCAGTTTTTCTGTGCTAATAAAGTGCAAGAAAATTCTACGCTGTCTAGTTATTATGAGGTAGCTCAGCTAATCGCACAGCACAGGAAGCCCTAGTATATATATATATCCATCTCTGGGAACTTTAACTTTTTTTTTTATACAGCACAGGAAGCCCTAGTATATATATATATAAATATATATATAAATATATATATATATATATATATATATATATATATATATATATATATATATATATATATATATATATATATATATATATATATATATTCCCAGAGATGGGAAGGGCATCCGCTGCGTAAAAAACGTGTTGGATTAGTTGGCGGTTCATTCTGCTGTGGCGACCCCAGATTAATTTTAGTATGTAAAATTTGGCCCGGGACAATGTTTTTTTTTTTTTTTTCATCTGACCCTCGGCCCAAAAAGTTTAGACACCCCTGTTTTAAACTCTCCATAGATCGTTGGCCCAATTTCCACCAAATTTGGCTCAGACCATGCTGCAAAAAGTTATCGAATTTTCCCGTTAATCTGCAGCTTGTTGCCATGCTTCCCACATAGCAAACTCTCTCTGGCCCAGCTCTGACCCACATAATCAGATTTTGCTTGGCC
This sequence comes from Danio rerio, assembly GCF_049306965.1. Taxonomy (NCBI): domain Eukaryota; kingdom Metazoa; phylum Chordata; class Actinopteri; order Cypriniformes; family Danionidae; genus Danio; species Danio rerio. The sequence continues at coordinate 7,063,162 of NC_133182.1, read as the reverse complement.
CACATGCTAAAGTGAATTACGTTACGTGACTGGACCAAGTCTGGCTTCCAGACATAGGCCAAACAGAGACCATATCTGGGTAAAGCCAATTCAATAACCCATATCTGGGCCTGAACTGGGCCAGTGCGTCACAACTGCAATGAAATTGATAAACCTATGAAGCATTGTGCTTTAGGCACACTATGGTCGTGCTTTTTCTCGAAGCGACCTGATTGCTAGATTTTTTTCTTTACTCAAAAACAAATTTTTATTTATTTTCAATGTGGGTTAACATCTGTCAAACTTAAATGGCCCACAAATCAATTATTAACATCTGGGCCAAATGCTACATTTTACATCTGGCCCAAATCTTGTCTGCCGCGTTAAAGACAGTGCCACTTTTGCCTTACTCTGTCCATGTTTGGCCCACATGCTATATGCAAGTGCCAGATGAATGCCTGCCCTACTGAAGAAAACAGCTAAAACCAGTCTAGGCTGGTTGGCTGGTTTACGCTGGTTGACCAGGCTGGTTTTAGAGGGGTTTTGGCCATTTCCAGGCTGGTTTCCAGCCATTTCCAGCCTGGTCTAAGCTGGTCGGGCTGGGAGATGACCAGCTAAGACCAGCTTGACCAGCCAAGCTAGGCTGGGAGCCCAGCCAAAACCAGCTATGTCCAGTTTAAATGGTTTTAGCTGGTCATTTTCCAGCCTGACCAGCTAAGAACATGCTGGAAATGGCTGGAAACCAGCCTGGAAATGGCCAAAACCCCTCTAAAACCAGGGTGTTCAACCAGCTAAAACCAGCCTAGGCTGGTTTAAGCTGGATTTTTTTAGTAGGGTGCTGATGCCAGATTTATGTCAAATCTGGGTCAAAGTTCTTTGCTACCTGGGCTGTTTATGATGTGGCTGCTGGGCTGCTTGGCCTCGATAATTTATATGGTTGCAGCTATATTATTGGTTTTGGGTCATGAAAACGCACAAGCGCAGGACAGGTGTCACGTATTTGCATTCTGACAGTGTCGCCTGTCTGGCGCTAACAAAGTCTTGGAAATCTTCCATACGAGTCTGGGCCGCCTCTTCCATCAGCTTCTAATTACAGTTATCTCATCTGGCTTTCCCTTTCTCTCGCGCCATATCGAATGGCACGTCTACACAACCTGCCTTTATTTCCACCGATCGAGCCCTGATACTACTGTAGTTTAATTAGCATTAGCATTACAAAAAGGGTAAGCCGTCTCACTCCCAAATGCCAATCAACCTTAAAATGAACCAAGACAATTGAATGACGTGACTTGCATTTTAATCACAAAATAACAAGCGCCACAGCTGAAAGAAAGCGGTATCATGGAAAAACAGCTTCTAGATTTATGATTTTATGGCTGTTTGCTGAATTTACAACAGCAGAATGAACACCACTTGCATGAAACTGCTCTGTAGCAACCACATCAATGTCAACCCTGCCATGACGAAAATGATAATAATAATAATAAAGTTCACACCAAAATAGCAAGTTTTTGTCTCTTTGTGTTTGTGTATATGCATATATATTAGGGATGTAACGGTATCAGAATTTCACGGTACGGTAATACCTCGGTATGAATGTCACGGTACGGTATTTATTGAATCATTTACAGGAAAAAACAAAACTTATGAAAATACTCCAAAAAAGTGCCAAAAGTGTCAATGACATACAAATTAGCCATCTATCTGTAAGCTTTGAAACAGGAACTTCAATTTTAATAACAAAAAAATATTAAGCCATGTAAAAAAATTAAGTTTCAATTTAGTATTGTTGAAAACTCATCACATTCAACATTTAATCACTCACTCACTTAGATAGAGATGGGTTTAAAGGAAAATTATCATATAAATATAATCTGGTAAAAGCTGGTATCTCTGGGCATTTACAATGTCCCCTGCAACAGAAAAAAACCCCTCTCATTTGGGACTGAGGTTTCTGGGACAAGAGAGATATGACTTGGCCCAGGTTGTTAGCAATGGGTAACGTTGTGCATTGTCTTTCCCCCACTTGAGAGGACAAACCATGAGTGAGATAGAGATCTCATGTCTGTATCAATCTGAACAGTGTGCTGTGTTTCTGCAGTCCCCATGACTGATTAGTCGTATTCCCCAACTTGCAGGCACGTGCACACACAGGGCTCAACCTGTGCAATGCACATGCCCTTTTTAGTCTTGGATAGAAAGTTCCCTTCCAAAATGATCAAAAGTGCCCCCGCGACGCGACACACCCTCCGTCCCCGCTTTACAGTACGCGCGCGACAACACAGCTGATAAGAACTCGCGCGACAACACAGCTGATAAGAACTCGCGCGACAACACAGCTGATAAGAACTCGCGCGACAACACAGCTGATAAGAACTCGCGCGACAACACCACTATTCAGTACGCGCGCGACAACACAGCTGATAAGAACTCGCGCGACAACACCGCTGATCAGAACTCGCGCGACAACACAGCTGATAAGAACTCGCGCAACAACACAGCTGATAAGAACTCGCGCAACAACACAGCTGATAAGAACTCGCGCGACAACACCACTATTCAGTACGCGGCGCTACACCCGCTTTAGGGTTTTCCAGCTCTTTTTCATCCCCGCTTCTAGCAGCACACTCCATTTCCGCATTACTGGATCTGTAGCAACAACAGACCGCAAGGGATTATGGCCAAGCCTGGGCTGATGGGAATTGTAGTTTCCGGTACCTCCCGTTCGCTTCATTCGCCTGAGCAAATTTTCTCAGACCTATAGTTTTACCGAGTCATGCGACTACGGTAATATCGAAAAAAATTAATATTGCGGTATGACGGTATTTACAATACCGTTACATCCCTAATATATATATATATATGTATATGTATATATATATAAATATTACAAACGTAAACATGGAGGTGAGCAGGTAACATTGTAACCCCATGTTCAAGCAACACTTGGCGAGATATGCAGAAATGTAAAAACAGCTATTCAGAAGCACAGAATAGTGCACTCGCTGCACTCCAGCAAAATGAGAAGCTTTATAATCCATCTAAACCTTTTTAACATTATTAAATGTAGATGCTGAATCACTGATGTGTTGGTTTTGAGTCACAGCTCTAAAGTAAATGTCAAACAGTTAGCCACAAGGGGAGAGTTAGGACAGTTCTAAGGGCCCATACATTTAGGGGGCCCCCAGAGACATCAAAGGCCGCGTTTAATAACACCACATTCTGCACTGACTATACAGTATATGCACAAATACAAATATTTCACATTTAATATATTACATTTTTAAATAACTGTTTCTTTTGAAACAATCTCAATGTCAAAAAAATGCCTCTAAATCAGGGATCACCAAACTTGTCCCTGGAGGGCCGGTGTCCTGCAGATTTGAACTCCAACCCTAATCAAACACTGACACAAACACTGAAAATTCAGCTTTGCATTACATTTGTCAGCTAACTGGAAAAAATTAGAACGCTGGTCTTAAAGAAACAGTGCCAGGAAATGAACATAAAGAGCATGTTGCCATATGGCAACACCAAGCAGAGGGTTTTTTTTACCATTAAAAGAAAATGAATCGTCTCAATGCAACATCAGATTCGCAACAGGTCAGAGTTCACCAGCGACTGGCTGTCTGGGCCTCTTTTTCCAGTGGTAATATAAACCATCACACACGGCAAGAGTGCACGGCCCCTTAGAGTGCACGGTCCCACCGTCAGTGTCATGTATCAGCAGCACACTGAAAAAGCTCATAAGAAAAGGCTCTAAAAGCAGCGCAAGCAACACTACAAAGGCATCATTATTGCTCCTTAAGCCGCGGTCACACTAGACGATGTGCATGTGACATTCGACAGGATGGTGTTGCAAAAAAAGGAAAAGATAAAGGAAGATAATGCAACATTGCTCAACATTGATCATGTTTTGATCTTCTATTGGTCTCACCATTCAAGTGACATGAATTCGCAGGTCAGTCACCAAGCTTAAACTCAAAAACACATGAAATTGTGTTTCTGGTCAGGTGCATTTGCACGCATATGAGTGAAAGTCAATAGGGTGAAATCTGTAGTGTGACCACACATGAAGTTAGGGATTGGTACTGAACAGGGCTGTGCAATACACTTACTGGCCACTTTATTAGGTACACCTTAGTAGTGCCTGGTTGAACCCGCTTTTGCCTTTAGAACTGCCTTAATCCTTTGTAGCATAGATTCGACAGGATACCGGAGATATGCCTCTGAGATTTTGCTCCATATTAGCATGATAGCATGACGCAGTGGCTGCAGATTTGTCGGCTGCTCATCCATGATGCCAATCTCCCGTTCCACCACATCCTAAAGGTGCTCTATTGGATTGAGATCTGGTGACTGTGGAGTCCATTTGAGTACAGTGAACTCATTGTCATGTTCAAGAAATCAGTCTGAGATGATTCACAGCATCAACCGTTGATACATGGGGGAATAGATCCATACTTTCATGTTGTTGATGCCAAATTCTGACCCTTCCATCTTAATGTCGAAGCAGAAATCGATATTCATCAAACCAGGCAACGTTTTGGTGAGCCTGTGTGAATTGTAGCCTCAGTTTCCTGTTCTTAGGTGACTGGAGTGACGCCCGGTGCGGTCCTCTGCTGCTGTAGCCCATACGCCTTAAGGTTGGCTGTGTTGTACATTCAGAGATGCTCTTTTGCAGACCTCGGTTGTAACAAGCTGGAACCAGTCTGGCCATTCTCCTCTGACATCAACAAGGCATTTGCGCCCACAGAACTGCCACTCACTGGATATTTTTTCTTCTTCAGACCATTCTCAGTAAACCCTAGACATGGTTTTGTGTGAAAATCCCAGTAGATCAGCAGTTACTGAAACACTCAGAGCAGCCCGTCTGGCATGAACAACCATGCCACGTTCAAAGTCACTTAAATCCCATTTCCTCCCCATTCTGATGCTCGGTTTAAACTCCAGCAGATCGCCTTGACCATGTCTACAAGCCTAAACGCATCGAGTTACTGGCATGTGATTGGCTGATTAGAAATATGTGTTAATGAGCAGTTTGACAGGTGTACCTAATAAGGGTGTCACGATCCTCCAAATCCTCGATTCGATAACATTTTCGATTATAAGGTCACGGTTCGATTCGATTTTCGATTATGAATAATGAATTAATTAATGACCAATTAATTATTTGTAGTCTACCGTTTAAACTACCTGACCTGCATGGTCTTTATTTTACCCATAAACAAATCATACAGTAAATGAATAAAGGCAAGATACACACATAATTACCACCTGTCAATCACTTTTTCTGCGGGACTCGTGAATAGGCAGTGATCTGTGTCGTTATAATGGCGTCGGTAAAAAAGACGCACAACCAACAGGAACCAGCCAACAGTATCTGAGGTGTTCGCTAAAATGACAAAGTACAAGTGAGTGAAAGATTGAAGCAGTCCTCTGACTGCCTGGACCTGCTGTCTCGAGCGCATGGCTGTGTGCGTCTGTGTCTGTGTGGTCACGTGATGTGCATTTTCAGAGGTAGAGAGGAAGGAGGGCTGCTCAGAAATGCTACACGCCACTGTGGATGTCAAATCGTTGTCGTTCTAAAATGCCATTTACAAACAAAGACAGTGTAAACAGGGCCTGAGTGTGTACTTTTCGCGAGCGGACTTGCAACCGGGGCGGGGCGGAGGATCGCGATGCCGGTGTTGTCTATCGGACGAACCCTAATACGTAACATAGCAGAGCTTGCAAACTGTGTTTTTTTTGTCGACAACACGAACGTTGTCAACATAACTCACTGAAAATCCATAATGCTTACACACCGGCGACTTCATTGAAAGAGGAGAGGGTTTAAGTTCTGTCGACGGGTCTCCTGCGTCTGCACAGTTTAACAAGCACTTCAACAAGTGTCTTGTTTTCCCCGCTTGGCAAGCCAAGCTAACGTGACATGGGGGCATGGCAGCATCGACGATTCTATTTTTCGAAATTAAGCATAAATTTCAGTCGATTTCGATTTAAAAACGAAATCGTGATACCCTTAGTACCTAATAAAGGTTGAGTTGACTCTGCAGGGTTATTTTTACATTTACATATACAAAACCATAAAGCATGCACCGTTTATTTCACTTATTATAGTTTTGTTGCATTTATCAAAGTTTGTAGTTTGTTTATTACATTTTAAGCATGACTCATTGCCTTACTGAATCATCCCAATCAATCAAAATGAATCCTTTTGGTATCACTTTGGAGCAATTCTCACTATTAAATAGTTGATTACATGCATGTTATTGAGATACTGTGTTGGCTGCTTATTAGTACCTACATAATCTGTATGATCTTATTCTACATCCCTAATCCTACACAACACCTAAACTACCTTAATAACTATTAATAAGGAGCACATAAGCATTTTATTGAAGCAAAGGTCATAATGGTTTGCTAAAAGCGATTGCCGTTGTGTATGAAATGTGCTAAATATAGTTGAAGTCAGAATTTTTGGCCCTCTTCTAATTTTTTTCTTTCATTTTTAAATATTTCCAAAATGATGTTCAACAGAGCAAGGAAACTTTCACAGTATGTCTTATAATATTTTTTCTTCTGGAGAAAGTCTTATTTGTTTTATTTCGGCTAAAATAAAAGCAGTTTTAATTTTTTTTAAAAGCCATTTTAGGGACAAAATTATGAGCCCCTTTAAGCTATACATGTTTTCAATAGTCTACAGAACAAACCATCATTATACAATAACTTGCCTAATTCCCCTAACCTGCCTAGTTAACCTGATTAACCTAGTTAAGCCTTTAAATGTCACTTTAAGCTGTATAGAAGTGTCTTAAAAATATCTAGTCGAATATTATTGACTGTCATCAGGGCAAAGATAAAATAAATCAGTTATTAGAAATGAGTTATTAAAACTATTATGTTTAGAAATGTGTTGAAGAAATCTGCTCTCCGTCAAACAGAAATTTGGGGAAAAATTAAACAGAGGGGCGAATAATACTGACTTCAACTGTAAATAAACTAGTCTTGCCTATTAAAACTGAATTTACTTAAGTGCCTTTAAGGAACTCTTCGACTATTCTCCCAATCAGATGCTTCTCCTTATATAATAAACCGTGCTGGCCACTACTTTATAAGTAATGATCCATGCATTACTCGACAATCTGCTCAAAGATATCTTGATCACGAACAAGCAGGGAACATTTGGTTGAAGCAGTGTGCCTTTTCTGTGCTGTAAGGAAAGAATAGCGAGGGTAAATTAGAGGCAGAGGAAGACACGAATCACCCACGCAGCCCTCCACCAACCTACACACACGCTCAAGTATTCAACACCACAGGGTGAGATGAAAGACAGTGCGTTATAAATGCCCAGATCTCCTTTCAGATTTAGTGATGAACTTTAAAAACACATTCTGTGCAACAAAACATCACATTCCTGGTGACTTCAGAGAAAGCTCTGACACACAAAACCTCAAATCTGACTTATTCTGCAACACTGCACTCACACCAGTATCATTACAGCCAATGCATCTATATTGAATTGTATTGTACATCAGGGTAGGCACGTTGGCTCATCGGTGAGCACTCTCGCCCCACAGCAAGAAGGTGGCTGGGTCAGTTGCCATTTCTGTGTGGAGTTTGCATGTTCTCCCCGTGTTGGCGTGGGTTTCCTCCAGGTGCAGCGAGTAAACTAAAATAGCCGTAGTGTATGAGTGTGTGTGAATATGAGTGTTTATGGGTGTTTCCCAGTTCTGGGATGCTGCTGGAAAGGCATCCGCTGTGTAAAACATATGCCGGAATAGTTGGTGGTTCATTCCGCAGTGGCGACCCCTGATAAATAAGGAACTGAGCTGAAGGAAAATGAATGAATGAATCATAGTAGTCCACCAGTATTGGTTTTTGCCAGTGGTTAATGCCAATATCAATATCTAAAGCAGTAAATCTCAGCCAAACGGCCTCAGAAAACATTCAGAGTGCCTTAAGCTTTAGAAAAGGCATTATTGGGTAAAACATTAACAAATCAAAATGTTTTGATTCATATTGCTGATCCTCTAACTGGAACACTCTTCAGAATGAAGGCTCTTCATTGGGAATCGATGTTCCATAAAGAACATTGATGGAATCTTTTCATTCCGCGTTCTATTTATAGAATGTTCATCACATTAAATAACCAACCCAAGCTCATTCTGAAAACGTAGTCTCGCGGACGTTTCTGGAGACAGCGGAATACGTCCCGGGGGTACGTACGGCCGCGTTTATTTTTTTTTTAATCGAACGCTGCGGGGCGGTGTGACGCTGTTCCCTTTCGCGCTTGCCTTACCTCCTTGTGGAGGGCTTCCCCGCAGCAACCCGTTTGTCCACTCAGCTCAGCGTGTACATCGGCAGGCTCGAGATGCAGAGAGGAGTCGACCACGGCGATCGGTTTCGAGTCCGGGGAAGAGTGGTTCCAGCAGTCAGGTAAGACAAAAACAGAATCCCAAAAATGAAGTGAACGAGTTTCGTGACAGGGTGAGAACGCGGTGAAATCCGAAAACACGGTGGAATAAAAAAAAAAATCTGGGTTTTTATTTTTTTGGACAGCTTTTTGTAAACTGTTGCTCGGGTTTAGAGAAGCGAGCAAGCGGGTCGATCGGTAAAATTGGTTGGGTCCAGGGAAGGAGGAGGGCGGGTCGGCCGATTGGCCGGTCGCGCAGTCAATCATCCGGTCAGTCGGACAGCGGCCTCCGGTGGGTTCACGCGAGAACAGCACAGACGCGAACCGCACTCGCGAGAGGCGTCTGAGGTGCGAAAAAGCGCATAACAGCGGTCTCTCGCAGATTTGCAAAAACAAAAACTGCCGCCGTACGTACCCGCCTGGACGTATTCCGCGGTCTCCAAAAACGTCAGCGGGACTACGTTTCCACAATGAGCCTGGGTTGTAAATAACAGAAAGAAGATTAGTTTAAGAACCGTTTACCGCCAAAGCTGTGTCTCATGTCAGAGGCTGCATCCTTTGAAGGATGCACAATTCAAATGTGAATCCTTAGAAGTCCACACAAGCCAAACCCAGCATTTTAAAATGAGACCATCTTGCCCAGTGGTCCCCAAGCTTTTTTTTTTTTTAATCACCATGGACTGGTTAATGCTTGCCAATTTGACCTGCCAACACTCCCGTTTTTCCCAGGAGTCTCCCGTATTTCAGACCCATCACCCGGCACCCTCCCGTTTTTTTTCTCCCGGAAAACACCCACAATCACCCCCTGGGTATCCGATCACAGCAGCTGCCCAAAACCCGGTACATATTAGAGTTACTTAATCTTAATTTACTTATTAAAGAGTAATACAGCTGTTTTAATCAGACACCTCACCCCCGACACCTACACTTCCCCCGGCCCCCAGACAAAACTTTGCTGCAGCTCTGATACAAGCTTTATTTATGGAGAAAATGACTAAGCACTGCAGTGTTTGAGAGTTCTGTGTTTGTCTGAGATAAGTTTATATCTATATACTGAGATGACCTGCACATGCCCCTTTGAACGTTTCTGCACAGTATGGCCCTCATATTGTTTGTCAGTCTCTGAAATGGCCCCCCACCAACTTGAGTTTGAGACCCCTGGTCTACTAAAATGTGTATACTCTATACAAAGTATGATGCTGATCTGTCAGTTCTTCTCATGTGTCTATCAGTGCATTTGCGGTAATCATTCAACTGGGTGCACCTGGAAGGCGCGAGCGCGTCACGCCACTTGGGCATGCAATCGGTGCACCTCTATCGGAAATAACGGACTTGTGCAAAATCTGGAAACGCGATATGTGAACGGCCCCTAAAAAGCCATCGTCATTTGAAATCTCCAGCAGTTGATCTTCTTGCACAGACATGCTGGATTCACCTGATTTGTTGACAAATGGGTTGTGGATCTATTCCTTGGCATTTTGTGGATCTATCACTGGGCCTTTTTCCCTTACAAATAAAAGTTTCTTACTCATTTTGCTGCTTGTGGGTTAAATTTTGGTGCTCAAGTGACCAAGATGTAACAAAGAGAATACAATCATTTTTCAAAATAAAAGATTGTTCAGATAAATAAATAAAAGGGAAATAATTCATGATTTCATGTTCCCAACTGCCACAAGGCTGCACAAAGTGCTTTACAAAGGAAAAATAAACAAACAGTATGGGCATAATAACCAGTAACAGTAACAGGCACATAATATGAGAAAGCATCATAGGTGTAACATAAAGCGGAAAAAAATTTGCCTAATTAAAAGATACTACCACAGTCGACCACACTGACAAGATTAAGAACAAGACCGCTTTTGATATAAAGTTAAATCTGGAGCTCATCTTACAAAATACCTTATGATATACAGTCAAAAACCAGTACAGCCAAATTTATATGCTATAGAAAATGTTAAATACAAATTTAAAAAAAGAGAGAAAAAAAATTAAGGGAAACAGAAAAAAAAAATGTTTGCAAATATTGTGCTTGAATTGTATTATATTTTAATTTCTAAATATGTTTGGTGACTAAAATATTATTTTAATAAATATATCTGTTACACTCTGCTGGATTTTGCCTACCCAAATTTAAAAGCTTATTAAATCCACATGCAGAGGTATAAATGCAAAAATTTGGTATTATTTTAAAGAAAACGCTTTGAATTTTCATAAAACACTATTGAAAGTGTTTAAAATAGCTGTATATGTTGTCTGTGTTATAATAAACACCTAAAAAAAGAGGCGCTTCTTGTTTTTTTTTTTTTTATGAACTCAAATTTGAAAGTGTCCCTTTTAGGTTCTGTGTGGTCTAGCATGCTGTAATTAATTTTGTTGATTCCTGCACATGTCTGTAATCATAGAAAAAAGAAAAATGTCTCCACCATAATTTATGCAAAAATTATTGTATTCCAACTGATGAGAGGTGCTGTACAAGCCACAGGGAGCGATCACTGTTTTCATATTTCACTATTCTTTTGTTTGATCAAACATAATTCACTGTGTTTGGACCACATCAGACATATAAAAGGATTACTCATGCACATCACCTCAAAAACAGAGGAGAATGGCCCTGAAGCACACAGCATAAGGTAAGAGATGACAGCTGTCTGTGCTATCTGGGGCTGCTTATTGATCATGAATGTATTGTTTTCACTTCTGCGCCATGGAAACACCACAATTCATTCAGCAACTGTTTGATATGTGAATATAATTCAGTAAAAAGAATGCTAGAACCGTATGAGCACCGGCAAGAGCTTTCATTTGAGCTATAACTTGTACATGTGTCATATGAAAAATATGAAAATGAACCAATGTAAAATACCCAGCTCAGGTATCCAAAATACTGTGTATTTAAGTGTAAATAACTTTTGTACAGTAGAATAAAAACCAAAGTGATGCATATGTGCATAAAATATAGATTCTACACTTTCAAACGAAACCACTTTAGGAGCTCTGGTGCAATGCTAGCCCTTTAAATCTTAAAGCGAAAGTCGATGACGTGGCGGACCTAGCGGGTCCGCAGAGTTTAACTGGTTAATAAATCGGTTTTGTTTAAATGCACAAATATACATTGCCTATATTCTCCGAGAAATTGCTAAAAATGTTCATTTTCAAAATGGGATGTACTTAATTATGCTGAACACTGCAGCAAAATATGTAATGACTTGTCCAAGTGATTTTAAAACTTATTTTAAGCGATCTGAAGGCAAAACAAGGTTTTCAGAAGCTGGAGATATATTTGATCCCTACATGTAGACAAAGTAAACGTCCTCTAAAATCACCTTTTAGTAAGACGTGTTTAAATATCCAAGTCAAATAACACCTAATTCAAATTTAATACAGAGTTTTCTTTAAAAAATGTCCTGCTGTTATCAGCGTGCAATGAATCTTGGGATGCTCGAGGCCGCAGAGGATCCACCGGTTGTGTCCTTCATTACCTGGGAAACGAAGGACGCATTTGGAGGCTGCATTTGAAGGAGCCTTCAAATTTTTTCAAATGAGATGAAATGAGACGGCCTTTGTCACGTTGCAATGACGCAGTGTCCTACGAATGCATCCTTCAGAGGATGCAGCCTCTGAAATGAGACACAGCTTCATAAAGATCCTAATGGAATATTTTAGGAACTGTTTACCATCAGAATGGTTCACGTTTGAAGCCAGAGCTTGTTCTCAGCCCATTCTCAGCCAAACACACCAAAGTGTGTCGAAAACCTGCCATGTGTTTCCACAGACCTGGAGTATGATCGATGTCATAATGTGTTGTTTACCTCACTATGACCAGTCTAAACACAAACATTACAGCACTGTGTTTTTGCTATTCACAGGACCAGGAGTGCTGGTGGCTCACATGAACTGCTGGTATCTGTTCTCTTGATAGAGAAGTTGGAACATACACCCTTGATTCATTCCCTTTCTCACACATCAGTGCAGGATCGTACAATGTCATTATATTATATTTGACTAAATTTGTATTATTTCACTTTATTAAAATTTACTATATTTTACTTTATATTATTTTTTTATTTTTTATTTAATCTTACCTCATTATATTTTACTTTATTTGTATTATTTCACTTTATTATAATTTACTAGATTTTACTTTATTTTCTTATATTTTACTTTATTATTTTTTACTTTATTTAATCTTACCTCATTATATTTTACTTTATTTGTATTATTTCACTTTATTATAATTTACTATATTTTACTTTATTTTCTTATATTTTTCTTTATATTATTTTTTACTTTATTTAATCTTACCTCATTATATTTTACTATATTTGTATTTTTTCACTTTATTATAATTTACTATATTTTACTTCATTTTCTTATATTTTACTTTATATTATTTTTTTAAACTTTTTTTATTTAATCTTACCTCATTATATTTTACTATATTTGTATTATTTCACTTTATTATAATTTACTATATTTTACTTTATTTTCTTATATTTTACTTTATATTTGTATTATTTCACTTTATTATAATTTACTATATTTTACTTTATTTTCTTATATTTTTCTTTATATTATTTTTTACTTTATTTAATCTTACCTCATTATATTTTACTATATTTGTATTATTTCACTTTATTATAATTTACTATATTTTACTTCATTTTCTTATATTTTACTTTATATTATTTTTTAAAACTTTTTTTATTTAATCTTACCTCATTATATTTTACTATATTTGTATTATTTCACTTTATTATAATTTACTATATTTTACTTTATTTTCTTATATTTTACTTTATATTTGTATTATTTCACTTTATTATAATTTACTATATTTTACTTCATTTTCTTATATTTTACTTTATATTATTTTTTTAAACTTTTTTTATTTAATCTTACCTCATTATATTTTACTATATTTGTATTATTTCACTTTATTATAATTTACTATATTTTACTTTATTTTATTATATTTTACTTTATATTTGTATTATTTCACTTTATTATAATTTACTATATTTTACTTCATTTTCTTATATTTTACTTTATATTATTTTTTTAAACTTTTTTTATTTAATCTTACCTCATTATATTTTACTATATTTGTATTATTTCACTTTATTATAATTTACTATATTTTACTTTATTTTATTATATTTTACTTTATATTATTTTTTTTACTTTATTTAATCTTACCTCATTATATTTGACTATATTTGTATTATTTTACTTTATTATAATTTACTATATTTTACTTTATTTTATTATATTTTACTTTATATTATTTTTTACTTTTTTATTTAATCTTACCTCATTATATTTTACTATATTTGTATTTTTTCACTTTATTATAATTTACTATATTTTACTTTATTTTCTTATATTTTTCTTTATATTATTTTTTACTTTATTTAATCTTACCTCATTATATTTTACTATATTTGTATTTTTTCACTTTATTATAATTTACTATATTTTACTTCATTTTCTTATATTTTACTTTATATTATTTTTTTAAACTTTTTTTATTTAATCTTACCTCATTATATTTTACTATATTTGTATTATTTCACTTTATTATAATTTACTATATTTTACTTTATTTTCTTATATTTTACTTTATATTTGTATTATTTCACTTTATTATAATTTACTATATTTTACTTTATTTTCTTATATTTTTCTTTATATTATTTTTTACTTTATTTAATCTTACCTCATTATATTTTACTATATTTGTATTATTTCACTTTATTATAATTTACTATATTTTACTTCATTTTCTTATATTTTACTTTATATTATTTTTTAAAACTTTTTTTATTTAATCTTACCTCATTATATTTTACTATATTTGTATTATTTCACTTTATTATAATTTACTATATTTTACTTTATTTTCTTATATTTTACTTTATATTTGTATTATTTCACTTTATTATAATTTACTATATTTTACTTCATTTTCTTATATTTTACTTTATATTATTTTTTTAAACTTTTTTTATTTAATCTTACCTCATTATATTTTACTATATTTGTATTATTTCACTTTATTATAATTTACTATATTTTACTTTATTTTATTATATTTTACTTTATATTATTTTTTTTTACTTTATTTAATCTTACCTCATTATATTTGACTATATTTGTATTATTTTACTTTATTATAATTTACTATATTTTACTTTATTTTATTATATTTTACTTTATATTATTTTTTACTTTTTTATTTAATCTTACCTCATTATATTTTACTATATTTGTATTATTTCACTTTATTATAATTTACTATATTTTACTTTATATTCTTATATTTTACTTTATATTATTTTTTAAACTTTTTTTTATTTAATCTTACCTCATTATATTTTACTATATTTGTATTATTTCACTTTATTATAATTTACTAGATTTTACTTTATTTTCTTATATTTTACTTTATTATTTTTTACTTTATTTAATCTTATCTCATTATATTTTACTATATTTGTATTATTTCACTTTATTATAAATTACTATATTTTACTTTATTTTCTTATATTTTACTTTATATTATTTTTTTTTACTTTATTTAATCTTACCTCATTATATTTGACTATATTTGTATTATTTTACTTTATTATATTTTACTATATTTTACTTTATTTTATTATATTTTACTTTATATTATTTTTTACTTTTTTTATTTAATCTTACCTCATTATATTTTACTATATTATTATTATTTCACTTTATTATAATTTACTAGATTTTACTTTATTTTCTTATATTTTACTTCACTTCTACAACAAATTAACAGCAATACTTTAGTCAGGTAGTGTACTGTAACTAATGTAATTTGAAATAGTAAAATAATCAAAACTGTTTAGTCATTTTTAAAGCGAGATGCTGACGGTCTAGTCTGATTCAATAACCTACGCCAAGCTAAAAGTTCTCCCACTAGACCTGGAGTTCGACTCAATGGATTAAACAATGGTAAAGCTCAACAGTTTAACTCTAGGGGAGATGTAAAATGAGCCTGCTTTCAAAAAAAGTGGAGTGCTCCTTTAAGAGTGCACCCATGCTCCAATATCTGAAGTGAACCTTTAGTTTTAAATTCATCGTTTCTCATAAACAAGCAAATTATTCAACTTTCCTCAAACCTCATCTCGGGACGTCTATATTAAAACACCATCTTCCTCAAAAAGTACCAGCTAATCCTGTTAGAGGTACACTAAGTCCAGTAATACGGCAACCGATTCACGAGCATTTCCTTGTCATTCAAGCCACACAAAGCCGCAGTCGAGGTGAAGGCGAGGAGATTAGAATCTGATCTGTGCTTTTTTGTGAGCATCAAAAAGTGGCTTTCTGAGTCCAGCAGTGATCCCGCGCTGCTGAGAGCCTCCATTGAGGAGCTGTGGAAAGACGCTCTCTGGAGAACGCATAGAGTTACTGTGATATAGCCAGGCCTGTGTGAGTGATCCAGCAGTGACGTGAGGAGAGGCCGGTCAGCCGTGCAAATGTTATAGATGTCTGGGACAGATGCTGGATAAGAGGACACAGCGGGTCAGATAGGATGAGGGACATTATGTGTGTTGCTACTGTTTTGACATTTGGGTGGACTCTTCTCTTTATACTGACCTAGGGTGCGTTTCCCAAACAATGACTAATACAGTTGAACCCAGAGGTTTACACACACTGTATAAAAAGGCACATACCCATTTAAAAAGAGTCAGATGTTAATGCGACTAAACGTTTTCTCTTTTGGGTAAGTTAGGATGATCACATTTGTTTCTGTTCTGCTTAATAGCAGAATAATGAGAGAGATGTTTTGAGCAATCGTTAGAATTTTTAAGTCAAGTTTACACACAATAAGATTATTCTGCCTCTGAAGAAGCTCAGATGATGGTGTCAAGGTTTTGGAAGATTCTGATTGGTTAATTGACAACATTTGAGTTAATTGGAGGCACAACTGTAGAATAGTATTTAAGGAAAACCTCAAACACGCTGCTTGCTTGTGTGACAATAAGGGGAAAATCAACAAGTCAGAATCAACAACAAAGCCAGATTACAATTTGCTAAATTACACTGAGAAAAGAATAATATTGGGGACATGTCCTGTGCTCTGATGGAACTAAGATTGAACTGTTTGGCCATAATGACCAGTGTTACATTTGGAGGACAAAAAGGAAGGCTTACAATCTAGGAACACCATCCCAACTGTGCAGTATGGGGGCGGCAGCATCATGTTGTGGGGCTGTTTTGCTGCAGGAGGGACTGGTCCACTTCACAGCATAGACGGCATCATGAAGAAAGACCATATGTAGAAATACTGAAGCAACATCTCAAGACATCAGCCAGGAAATTAAAACTTGGCCACAAATGGGTCTTCCACACAGACCATGACACTAAGCATACTGCCAAATGAGTTCAAATGTGCTTTAAGGACAACAGAGTGAATGTTTTGGCGTGGCCATCACAAAGCCCTGATCTCAATTCTATAGAAAATTTGTGGGCAGAATTAAAAGATCTTGTGTGAGCAAGACAGCCAACAAATGTGACTCAGTTACACCAATTCTGTCAGGAGGAATGGGGCAGAATTCCTTCAACATATTGTGAGGAGCTTGTGGAAGGAGACCCAAAACATTTGACCAAAGTTATACAGTTTAAAAGCAAAGCTAAGAAAATATCAAGGAAATGTAGGAAATTTTAACCGTCTAGAAATTAATAACAAATTCTTTAAAAAAAAATTATTTTGGCATTTAAAAAATGTGAGAACTCCAGCAGAATAAAACTAATAACTAAATGTAATAACTAATAATAATTTGTAGAGCCACCTTTTGCTGAAATAACAGCCCGTCAATGCGTCTCATAGCCCCTGAATTGTCGCTGTTGTAATCAATCAGCATTAAGTGACTACAGGTTTTGAAATCCACACAAAAGAGAGGGTGCCCAAACTTTTGCACAGCCTATTTTTTAGTTTCAATTGAATTCCACACATCTCTCTGCTACACTACTGATTTCTACCTAAAAAACATGAAACCATCTAGTTATCTCTAGAAACTAAATGCCATTGCTGTGATCCTCGATAAAGAAAGAGCACATTACACTGCCACAGAGAAACGGTATATTGCTTAAAATAAGTTAAAGCGACATAAAAATATTTGTTGTTCTGACTATTTTTACAGTGTAGCAGCTAAACACATCAACATCCAACTCTGATTGCTGAAGCTACTATTAAATGTTTCACTTGCCATGTGTTTGAATATGCCACGCTGTGCTCAAAAGCAAACATTCAGCACAATAACCAACCGTTGATCATGTTTAGCAGAATAAACGATGCTTACATTCTCCACATGCTGCAAATTGCAGTCAGAACAAACAGTCTGCTGGATAACTGCAACTGCAGGCCCACCCAAACCACCCCAATGTAAACGCTTTAAACTCGAGTATACAATAGTGCCATCGTTTGCAGATCTTCCAGCCAAGTGCAATAATAAAATGTATAAAACACACTACTTTGACTGCTTAAAAATGCTTTTGTTTTACTTGGAGTTCTAGCCCAAACATCTCAAAATTCTTAAAATCGAGAAGCATTTTGTAGAGTAGGGCTGCACAATGTATAGTTTTAGCATTGATACTGCAATATGCAAATTCACAATAGTCACATTACAGGACATGCAATGTCAAATTTGGATTATAATTAACCAGGAACCACAGTTCACTGCAACTTTAATAGCTTGACAGATTTTTATGTAAACGAAGTTAAGATTTTTATTTGAATGTGTTAAAGGTTATTAAGTTTTTAAGGGAATATAAAACTTTTGTGCACAATAAGTGATAGTTTGACTTTAAAATTAAATTAAAGCTAATTAAAGAAATATATTAAGTGACTTTGATCGTGGCATGGTTGTCTGTGCCAGACAGGCAGGTCTGAGTATTTCAGAAACTGCTGATCTACTTGCATTTTCACGCACAACCATCTCTAGGCTTTACTATGGATGGTCAGAAAAAGAGAAAATATCCAGCTAGCAGCAGTTCTGTGGGCGCAAATGGTTTGTTGATGCCAGAGGTCAGAGGAGAATGGCCAGACTGAGGCTACAATTCATACAGGCTCACTAAAACTGGACAAGAGAAGATTGGAGAAATGTTGCCTGCTCTGATGAGTCTCCATTTCTGCTGCCACAATCAGATGGTCGGGTCAGAATTTGACCTCAACAACATGAAAGCATGGATCCATCCTGCTTTGTATCAACGGTTCAGGCTGCTGGTGGTAGTGTAATGGTGTGGGGGATATTTTCTTGGCACACTTTGGGTTCATTAGTACCAATTGAGCATCGTGTCAACACCACAGCCTACCAGAGTATTGTTGCTGACCATGTCCATGCCTTTATGAACAGTGTACCATCTTCTGATGGCTACTTCCAGAAGGTTTACGCACCATGTCATAAGGCGCGAATCATCCCAGACTGGTTTCTTGAACACGACAATGAGTTCAATATACTCAAATGGCCTCCACAGTCACCAGAGCTCAATCCAATAAAGCAGGGGTCGCCAATCTCGGTCCTGGAGGGCCGGTGTCCCTGCGGGGTTTAGCTCCAACTTGCCTCAACACATCTGCCTGGATGATTCAAGTATACCTAGTAAGACATTGATTAGCTTGTTCAGGTGTGTTTGATTAGGGTTGGAGCTAAAATCTGCAGGACACCGGCCCTCCAGGAACAAGTTTGGTGACCACTGCAATAGAGCATCTTTGGGATGTGCTGGAACGGGAGATTTACATCATGGATGTGCAGCTAACAAATCTGCGGCAACTGCCTGATGCTATCATGCCAATATGGAGCAAAATCTTAGGAATATTTCTTGTTGAATCTATGCCACAAAGCATTAAGGGAGTTCTGAATGCAAACATTCCCAACCCGGTACTAGTGCTGTACCTAATAAAGTGGCCAGTGTATCTTGACATTACTAAAATTCTCCCAGTCTGTCTGAAATAATTATGCTTCTCCCTACACTGTGAAAAATAATATCTGCAAATGAGCAGCTTTCTGTATTTTGTGATTCATGGTTTTATTTTTCCCATTTATTAATGCTTTTGAACTGCACCTTGATCTTTCTCCCAACACCTTATAACCTTGAAAAGTTAAAAAAAAAAAGCAACTTATGGACATTTCTAATAGTTTAAAGTGATAGATTTTCAAGGTTGGTGTTGTATATTTCTCTACAAAACATTTAAGGTTTGAGGACAACACCTGACAAATGTCTGAAACACCACATCTGAACAGCGGCTTTAGTATAAGTAGAATAATTGACTCTGTTTCACTGAATTATTAGACAAATAACGCACACCCTTTACATCCTGACCACATCATCACCTTGTGTTTGCATTATTTGTCTAATAATTCAATAACCAGTCATCAATTATTCCTTACATAAATAGAATCTAAAAGTATATTAATTAACCCCCGAAGGCATTCATGAAACCATTTAACCATGCTGTTAAACTCTGTCAATAGAGCGTAGATGAACACTAAAGCCAGTTTTAGACCGGTTATCCAGTAACACATTAATAATCCTCGGCTTGTTTGCATTTAGATTTATTTTGATAACCAGCGAGGTTTATCAAAGGTGTGACGAGGTCTGTGCTTCTTAAAAGCATCATAAGACTGAAATTCATCATTCAACAAAGCTTTATTAGTGACAACAGCTATGTTTCCAACCAAAGATGCGAATTAAATTCATGTGCAAAACTGGAATATCGCATAAAAGACGAGCAAATCATGCAGGGTTTTCATTCAACGAGAACAAAATCGTCACTTCCCGATTAACTGGCGCCAAATATCAACCATAAAAACGGAGTTTGCTGCGGTAGGAGAAGCTGCGTCAATCTTTTCTTCATTTAATAAGTAACTTGCGCCTCATAAGACAATGATGACACGTGATGAACACGGTGGCGTTTGAAGGCATGAGATGCGGAGCACAGATGCTCTTGATTCTGGACGTAAATGGTTATGGCGTTTTAGAATGACCAAAACAACGTTTCAGATGTTTTACAGTGTGCTCAGCCTGCTGGTTTGCCCATTCACACACATTTTTATCATCACATGATCTCTTCTAACAAAATAACATGACCTTTTTTTAATGCACATACTGGAATTTGTTTGGTAAAATGTTTCCATCATAGTTTATGGACATCTTTTCTTATCGAAAAGTTTTTCCTACTCAGTTATGTTTTTTTTTATGCCCATTTTCTAAATAGATGCACATCTTGCCGTTTCCATCAACCATTTTTTTTTGTGCATATCCAAAAAGTGCATAAAATAGGTGGATGGAAACAGCTACTGGCTGTACAAACAAATTAAATCCACATCATGTAATTTTTGCCACTAGATGGCGTGTATTCACAACAAACAAATGGGTAGTTTGATGATGCAGCGACTGAATGTGGAATCATGGGAGTTGTGGTCTCATTCTAAATATTTTGGAAATATCACGGATACATACAGTACGTCCTTCTTTCCTCTTGCTGTGTTTGTGTTATGCATGTATCTGTTTAAATCATTATTTTTCTCTCTTTATTTTATTTTTTTTATATGTTTATATTATGTATTCTGATCTGTTATTATCATTGTTTGTTGAGTAAAATTGGATTTTGCATGTTTGTTATTGAAGTCAATAAAAAAATAAAAAGAAAAAGAAAAAGTTGTAGTCTCATTCTACGGGACTCCGTATTCAACATCTACTATAATGCTAGTATGAAGTAGAGTAAGGGGACGCCCACAAAATTGATTGACAGGTGCCATGATTCTACAATTTTTGAATTAAAATATCAGTTCCCACGGCTGCATGGTGTCAGTAAATGCGCATGTGTATGTGTGTGTGTGTATGTACTGCAAATGACATTTGTGTGAGACTCGTTTCAGAAAAGCTTGAAAAAACTCCACCACAAATACATCAACCTACTTGGTATTTTTGACCAATGAGCTGTATTTCAGCTTCAGAGTCAGTCTCGGTCACTGACTGCTGTTTATCTGATGTAACACAAGAGAGGCAGACATGCACGTGGGAACAGTGGGCAGGGAGAAGAAGCTCATTTGTTTATAGCCACAGGCTAAACAGCTACACTAGTCAGACACAGAAATGAGCAGATTCTGGAGGCTATAATAAATGATCTGATGGGTATTTAGAGCTGAAACTTTACAGACACATTCTGGAGACACAAAAGTCTTCTAACATCTTGCAAAAAGAGATTAAATAGGTGTCCTCTAACTTTTAAAAGAAAGTAAATCCATTGTATTTTGTTTAAGGAAATGGGTTTATTCAATAAAAGTGAGTAAACTCGGGTTTAAAGCGATTACTTGAATTTACGTATTAAACAAAAGTAAACGCCTTGCTTTAAAAGCGATTAGTCGACTTTAAAACCAACGAGTTTACTCACTTTTATCAAGTCAACTAATTGCTTCAAACCCAACAAGTTTACTCACTTTCATTGTGTAGTCAACTAATCACTTTAAAAGAAACAAGTTTACTCACTTTTATTAAGTAAAGTCAACTAATCACTTTAAAAGCAACAAGTTTACTCACTTTTATTAAGTAAAGTCAACTAATCACTTTAAAAGAAACAAGTTTACTCACTTTTATTAAGTAAAGTCAACTAATCGCTTTAAAACCAACACATTTACTCACTTTTATTAAGTCAACTAATCACTTTAAAACCAACAAGTTTACTCACTTTAAGTAAAGTCAACTAATCGGTTTAAAAGCAACAAGTTTACTCACTTTAAGTAAAGTCAACTAATCGGTTTAAAAGCAATAGGTGTCTCACCTCTAAGTAAAGCAAACGTATCTCTTTTTACAGTGTAGTGTGTTATTTATTTTTTAAAATATATTTTAAAGAAAGAATCTTACATTTTATGCCTTCAAGTTTTCAATGCCTTTAAAAAACACAGCCTTGTTCTGTTGGTGAAACATTCATAATACCACAAAACAGAAGCTACTATTTAAACAAACAAACAACAAATGTTAGAAAGGAAAGAATTATACACACACACACACACACACACACACACACACACACACACACACACACACACATATATATATATATATATATATATATATATATATATATATATATATATATATATATATATATATATATATATATATAATTTTTTTTTATATACATACATACAGAGAAAGAGAAAGAGTGTGTATTTCATTGTGCTCAGGCTTCAGTAAAACATGTAAAGTCTCTCTTTTTTTTCTCCCTCTCTCACTATATCCATCTCTTTCCTGAAGCGGAAGCACATCTGATTCTGCATTACTCTCTAAATCCCCCCCAAAATCAATTTGGGAAATGAAGCTTGAAAATGAGCATCAGGAAAGTTCATATTTGTGCATTTACTTCCATAACAGCAAACTACAGAATTGCCTTGAGGAAGAACATTTGTATAATCTACTGTTGTATAATCATTATATAATCAATGACAACACATACCTTGCTGAAAAATGACAATAATATCACCTAATCAAAATAATTACTGTTCATTCATTCATTCATTTCCTTTGACTTGGTCCCTTATTTATCAGGGGTCAACACATTAGAATGAACCGCCAGCACATGCTTTAAAAAGCAGAAGCCCTTCCAGCTGCAACCCAGAACTGGAAAATTCACATACACTCTCATTCTCACATTCTCACATTCTCACACACACACACACACACACACACACACACACACACACACACACACACACACACACACACACACACACACACACACACACACACAAACAAACAAACAAACACACACTTAAACACTACGGACAATTTAGTAAATTCCCCTATAGCGCATGTATTTGGACTGTGGAGGAAACCGGAGCACCCGGAGGAAACCCACGCCAACACAGGGAGAACATGCTGAGCCACTGAGCCAATGTGCCATCTGCAATAATAATAATAATTACTGAGACAAAACAAATTATTATTCGTCACATGCCTATAGATACATAACGAAATGTCTGGAAATATTTGCACGTCTGGATGAGTAAAACGGTGCTCATATTTCACCCCCAACGCAATCTTCCTTCTGCACTGAAACCTTCAGAAACTGACACCAATCTTTATTGACACTATCACACTGGAAAGCAGCCAAAAACTGTGACAGAACAAAGTAATTCACCATTCATCTTAGAGATAATCTACACTAAAAGTAAATAGTTCACACTATAATGCTCATATATAAACTTACGATCAGGAATCTTTGTCATAATGTAGCTGAACATATGCTGAATTCTGTTCAGCAGCTCTTAGACGCAAGGCACACAATAACTAGATATAAATACGAAAATAAAATACAAAAGTAAAGTTTTTAAACTACCCTCAAGAATATATTGTACACAGTACAGTGTAATATATCTGGAATCTGGATCCCAACTCTGTATGCCCTTCCAGCCGCAACACGGTACTGGGAAACACCCATACACTCGCACATTCACACACTACAGCCAATTTAGTTTACTCAATTCCTCTATAGCGCATGTGTTTGGACTGTGGGGGAAACTGGAGCACGCGGGAGAAACTCACACCAACACGGGGAGAACATGCAAACTCCACACAGAAATGCCAACTTGCCCAGCCAGGACTTGAACTAGCAACCTTCCTGCTTTGAGGCCACTAGTGCAAACCACCAAGCCACCACCCCTCATACGTTAATTGTTTTCATGAATTTTTGTTATTTAAGTGAAACATACTTCAAATATGTTCAAAATCTCATTGATTACTTGGTTTGATGCTGCTCAACCTTGTTGCGTTTGGCCTCTGGACTGCTTGGCCCCTAAATGGCTGCTTGCAGCTATATTTATTATTATTATTATTATTATTATTATTATTATTATTAATAATAATATTAATATTAATCCATTCATTTTCCTTTTGGCTTATTAATCCGGGGTCGCCACAGCAGAATGAACTGCCAACTTATCCAGCATATTTTTACGCAGTGGATGCGCTGGGAAACATCCATACACACTCATTCAAACTCATACACTACGAATAATTTAGCTTACCCAATTCACCTGTACCGCATGTGTTTGGACTGTGGGGAAAACCGGAGCACCCAGAAAAAACCCACGTGAAAGCAGGGAGAACATGCAAACTCCACACAGAAATGCCAACTGTCCCAGTTAAGGCTCGAACCAGCGACCTTCTTACTGTGAGGCGATAGCACTGCCTACTGCGCCGCATTATTATTATTATAATAATCATTCACTGGTGTTATTAGATGCTAAAGAAACTATGAGCAACTGATCTGTAAAGTTTGAGTTAATATATTAATTAAGTGTTAGTTATTAGCTTATACTGTATATGTTATTGGGACGTTATTCTAAAGTTGCAACTATTCCTTATTTACTGTTAAATGAAGAATGGCTGCAACTTTATAACATCCCAATAACGTATATAAATTATTAACTGGTACTTAAGTCTTTAGTAAGTAATTTACTTACAGCTTGTTCATGATCTATTACTAATTTATTAGGTAGTTATAAATCATTAAAATACAGTTAACAAGTCATTTATAACTTGGTGACTAACAGCTTGTAAGTTATTTATTGGCTATCTATAAGGCACAGTTTTAAATAATGAACAAACTATTAACTTTTATTTAACAAGTCAATTATAAATCATTAACTTACAGTTTATTAATGGACTATTGACTAGTTATGACGGATAGTTATTCTGAAGTGTTACCCTTGAAAGTAAACACTGACATTTGCAATCTGAAAGGAAATATTTTTTCCATTACTTTTATTTATTACTTTGCCTGATGGCAGCGCTATATAAAATTTCAGCATTGATGGCACGATGTGTGCATTCGCAAAATTCATATTGCCTAATCCAACATACGTAGCCCCATATACATTTCTGGAGATCGCAAATTATGTAGCCAGAGGCATGTATAGCTGCATTTTGTCTTTAAAACGAACGCTACAGGGTGGTGTGGCACAGTTCCTTTTCGAGCTTACCAGGTCACCGCCAGTTTGTCAAGTGGCTCGCCGCATACGTCAGTGGACTTGGGAGGTGGAGCGGAGTTGACCGTGACAACGGTGTTCGAGTCCGGCGAAGAACAGTTCCAGAAAGTAGGTAAAACTAAAACAAAAGCCCCCCAAAAAAGTTAATAACAGGGTGAGAATTTGGCCACGAGGGCTTTTATTTTTCTGTATTGATTTTGAAAACACTATTGGTTGGAATTAGGGAAGGGGGTGGGCGGGGAGAAAAAAAAAAACCTCTTGGGGTTTTCCTGCTCTCCAGAAATATATACAGGGGTACACATCCATAATGAGCCTGGGTTGGTATATTCTGCAATATTACAGTGGGATTATATTTATTTATTTATTACATATTTATTGCCACATCAGCAATTTATGGCTATTTCGTGGCCATATGGATATACATTAAAATATGACATGATTAAAAAACAAATTCGTATTATACTAAAAAAGTTATTTAGAAAAAGTGTATCAAATAGAAATAGATAGAATTCACGCAAAAATTTATTTAAAGTTAAATATGATTTTTCAGCTCTATTTTTGATAAAAAAATGTAAAACTCTTCCAGGTGGTACGTTTTTAAAAATGTCCATCAAAGTACTCACAACAACAAATGTTGTCTAGTGGAATTTAAACTTCTGCATTCCAACAAAATCTGTTTGATGGTCAGAGCAGTCTGGCAGTAATTACGTTTAGGTGATTCTTCGTTATTTAATAAATATGAATGTGTCAACCTAGAATGTCCAATTCGACATCTGGTATAGACCGTCAAAATTATAATTTGCTAAATGTCTTTCATTTATTTTCGGGTTAATTTCACGTAATTTGTTGTTAATGCAGTAGTCCCATTCTCTTTGCCATGTTTCATTCATGTACATATTGATGATGGGTTTCAAGTCAAGGAATTAAACATTCAGTCACATTCAAGGAGTTTTGCAGCTTCACCTGCCAGTTCATTTCCACCTAGTCCCATATGAGCTGGAATCCAACAGAAGATAATGTTGAACTTTTGATTTTCCAGTGTTACACTGGGATTATAAACTGATCAGCAATGAAGACTGTGCAGTGTTATTTTACATTACAAGTGATTATTCAGTTACTGTCCCTGAATATCTGACTACTATAGACCATAAAGCACTGCTTAATTTCGCTTTTATCTTTGCTCCACCTTAATCATCCTTGCATTGTGTTAGATAAAAAAAAATGAAGATTTCACTCCAAACAGAGCTATTCAAGTCATTTGCTGAAATTGTATTCATATCACAAAATATAAAATAACAGAAAAATAAAACAGTGCAATGTCAGATTTTCCCAAAATCATGCAGCCCTGCCATGGTCATAACCATTGTTTATAAACAAAAGAGATGACAAACCAGCACAACCAGCTAAAATATCCCTGACACTCGTATTTCTGTGAACATGATGAGGGAAATATAATCATCATCATCATCATCATCGTCGTCATAAATGATTGAGGTCACGTTGCACAACAAGTTCACATTTCGATGATTGAAACTGTGAAATCTTGATTGATTTCATTATAGAGCTCTCTGAAACAAACCATTCATTTCCTACGGAGTTAGGCTTACAGAGAGCTTAACTTTGTTGAGTCAAGCCCTTTTTTGTTTATTCAGGTGGCAAAAGTAGGCAAGTCTTGAACCACTCAAATACAAGAAACTATACAAACTCAAATAAAAGGAGACTGCCCAAACTTCAGTTGGATGTTTACGTAAAAACATGCTTGTTTGTTATGTTACAGTGGTTAGCACTGTGGCCCCACAGCAAGAAGGTTGCTTGTTTGAGTGCAGACTGGGCCAGTTGGCATTTCTGTGTTGAGTTTGCACTTTCTCCCCGTGTTGCAGTGGGTTTCCACCGGGTGCTCCGGTTTCCCCGACAGTCCAAACACATGCGCTATAGGGGAATTGAATAATTGTATGAGTGTTTCCCAGTACTGGGTTGCAGCTGGAAGGGCATCGGCTGTGTAAAACATATGCTGGATAAGTTGGCGGTTCATTCCACTGTGGCAAATTCTGATGTATAAAGGGACTAAGGCCCCGTTTACACTAATGCGTTTTCAATTTTAAAACGCATAAGTTTTGCTACGGTTACGCCATCCGTCCACACTACGTCGGAGTTCTCGAGCGCCCAAAACGGAGCGTCTCAGTTAGGATGACGAAAAACAGAGACATCTGACTCGACGGGTCTGCTGAGATTTGCTACCTGATTGGAGCTTGTGTCATTGCCTTCGTCACTTTCCTTCCCTTATTCATGAAGTCTCTTTCACATGACTATAACACATGGCTTCAACGCTCCTGGAAGACACTACTGTAAACAACAACACGGGCACAGAAATGGGAGAGTTGTTTGCACTATTGTCTGTTTTAGGCGCCATTGTGCCGTTATTCATTTGTTACGTTTAGTAACAACTCGACCTCGTCGTCTGTCCACAAAAATACCTCTCTTACTTTCTTTGCCATCGCGTTTAATGTTCAACTGGCGTTTGTTGACTAACAATAACCAAATGCCGAGCGAGACACATGCTTTCTGTTTATACTAGAACTTACATGCCCAGAGTGCGCGAATGGTCACGTGATATACGTTTTTGGTGGCGTAGTGTGGACGGAGATATGTTCAGAGACGCTAGGTAAAACACTAGTGTGGATGCAGATCGTTTTTGATCTAAAATGCCGTTTTAAAACTAAAATGCACAAGTGTAAAGCCGAAGACAAATGACTGAATGAATGAACAATGAACAGTCCATCGATCACAGTATTTGTTCATGCTAGTCTTATGTCCAGCAATTGTTGGTTTATTTATTTGGTTTCTATGTCGCAGTGTTGCGTTTTCTTTTCTTCAGTCCCAAATTTACAATTTACAAGTGTCAACTTCATATAATCTGGCTGCTCTGATTATTAAATACTGCACAGGTATTAATAAAAACATTAACTAATGAAACCTTGTGGTAAAGTGACCGATTCTTTTACTTCAGCAAAAATATCACTGCAGTCAATTCAGACCAATCAAAGCCTGCAGAGTAAATGTGGAGACTCGGAAGGCATCTGGGGGTTCTTGATAACATAAAAATGACGTATTCAGCATTTCAGTGCCAATTTTTGACTGTGGAGGGGGCTGACAAAGTGATAATGCGTCGGTGTGTGTAGTATCTGGCGGCTTAAAGGTCACTGGTTCGAGTCCTGGCTGAGCCAGTTGTTGTTTCTGTGTAGAGTTGGCATGTTCTCCCACTGTTGGCGAGGGTTTGGTCCAGGTGCTCCGGTTTCCCCCTCAGTCCAAGCACATGAGCTATAGGTGAACTGGATGTGTGGCCGTAGTGTAGGAGTGTGTATGGGTGTTTTCCAGCACTGAGTTGTGGCTGGAAGGGCATCCTCTGCATAAATCATATGCTGGAAGAGTTGGTGGTTCATTCCACTGTGGTGACCCCTTATAAATAAAGGGTAAAGACGAAGGAAAATGAATGAAGATTATGAAAAGGCAGTCGCAGATGCTTTTGGTCAGCAAAAGCACAGAAGCAATTTTGATGTTTGGGAATAATTACTGTATATGAGGGACCGGCTCTAGCATTGTTTACCAAACAAGTGTATGTATGAACTTTGTTGACTTTATTTAAAAAAAAAAAAGGAGATACTAAGGGATAACAATTTACATAATTATAAAAAAGTCAACAGTTACATGTTTAATTTGCTTTATTTATTTATTTTTTTAATTCAAGCTTTTTTACTTGCTCTTATCATTTTTTATAATGCATAAACTTTTACTGTACATGACCTCAATCGTGTTGGGTGACAACGTATATCAGCCATCATGTTGACATAAAAAAGTAATGTCAGCAGCATTTGAGCTGATTGCGCAGAGGCTTTGTTGTCTAATTGTTAGGCTGCACATTCTGTCTTGCCCATGTAGGACTTGGAAAAATAAATAAAAAACAAAGACGGATGGTGCATACTATACGTGGGCAAACTAATTGTGGTCTAATTTATTCAACTGTTAATATTTGAATGTTATTTATTACTTGTTTTTAAGAGATTATGGAAGTGTGACACCATTGCTGATCTTAATTGTTTTTATTTTCTGCTTTTACGTTTGAATATAATTGATTCGTTGCAATCAGAGAATTCAGGCATTTTTCCATCAAATATGAACAACAAACGTATTTCCAAAATTATACATATACAACAAACATGATTATGATTTTTTTACTTGAGGGTGGTTTATGAGGACTCTCCAAAGGAGTAATGTTAGAAAAAAAAACTAAAAAAAAAAAAATGCTTATTTTATGGCCTTACCCCAACCCTAACCCTAAATCCAACACTGAAAACCATGCAGTGGCAAAAGTTAAGTCAAAAGACCCTGTTAAGTATGAGTAAGCATTTTAAATTACAAGTACACAACATGTTCTCATGAACCACCGTAGAGAACAACTAGGTCATACCCATGTCATTATATACAAAAACCGTTCACAGAGCTCTATTTTAGGCCTAACCATACGTTCACACCGAAAGCGGCGAGAGCGTCAAAGTAGCCGGAAGTCATTCATTTTCAATGAGAACCGGCGGCGATAAGCAGCGAGGAGCAGCGCGGCGCGACTTTGCCGGCGTGAGCGTCGAGGAGAGTTGAAATGAAGTCAACTTTATGGTAATGAGCTATGACGCGGTTCGGCGGCAAGCAATCAGAATGAAGACGTCCATCGCTTGATAGCAGTTCAGAGAACACAGACCTGTGAACTTTGGTTCCGACCACAGTTGTTCCCAAGGGTTTGATTATTGCGGTCGCCGGATTTCCATTTATTTACAATTTTTTCCTACAGGAACATACATTAAATAAGTTGCTGGCGAGTTACTGATGTTCATTAATGTTATATAAATTTATCTTAAAAAAGCGGGAATCTCACGCGATGTGACAGTACAAAACAGTACTGCTGCTTCAGGATATTTCAGACATATGGACACATATATTGGATAAAAAGAGCAAAGCCACACCACACGCAACTTGATCTTCCATTGTTGTATGAATTTGATAAGAAGTGCGCAACATTTTCACGCTAGAAACATGTTTTATGCAGGAATGTAACTGATATGCTGCAACTGCTCCTTTAAATATGAGATCAATGTAGCGAGTTTTGACGCTCTCGCCGCCGGAGCTGAAGGCAGAGAGCGTTGTCGCCAGGGCGGCCAGAGCGACCTTGGACGCTCTTGCCACTTTCGCTGTGAACGTACGGTAAAGCACATGGTGCATAAGCATTAAGGGTGTGTTCAAATGCACTTTCGTTATTTTAAGGATGAAAAAAAATGGTTTTCGATGCGGCGCATGATTTAACAGTGTTGTCCCATTATACCTTAAGGAGTCAGCTGTGTCGCGCCATGACGCATTTGCTATTTACCTGGCAGACTTTGTAAGTGGAAAAACTGAACACTTCACTAGCGAGAAAACAGTTAAACAGAGCATCTGCAGCGCGAGGATAAAGAACAAGCCTCCTCCATTCAGCCTCTTCACTTTTACTCTTTACTTTCGTGGATAAGTAAACGGTGGAGACTCACTCCACTGAAGCCATCCCTCAGCCTACATATTTAATTTAGTTTGTCAAACGCAAAGATTGGTTTCAACATTATTTCTAAATTCAGTTCTAATTTCCAGCAAACTAATAAATTAACAAGAATAACTAAGTGTGGTCAAAAAAAGTCCCATATGGTGATGCAGCAACCTCCAAAACCTCACAGGTGGACAAATCTAAACTAGTTCTGTTAAAAACAAATATAAATATAAATCTAATAAATAATACTGATAATAATCATAACATTATGCAAATTATGTCATAAAATGCACTTTGCAAATTGTCATGAATAAACTGAGAAAAAAAAAAAAAAATAAAATGTAGGTATGGAGGCCAGAGGGTTTTATATTTATGTAGAAAATAATAATTTTTGTAACATTTTAATCTATTAATTGTTTTCATTTGTAAAGATATTTGTGTATTGCTGAACATTCTGTGTGTATTAAGCACTGTGTAAGCGTTTGGGTCCACAAAACTTTAACAACCTTACCTTGATCAATGGTGTGGTCTATTTCAATTCCTCAAAATAGCAAATCACCAACAATGTGCCTTAACACACCTCATTTTCAGAAAAGCACACCCATGAGTCCACAAAGTGGCGCAAATGGATTTGCTAATTAAACAACATGACGTAAAATGTGAAATTACGGACCTTCCGCATGAGAGTCGATTGCTCTACCAAGGAGGCTAAAGACCATAGAGGTCAGAGGAGTGAGGTTTACCTGCTACACTTACTGGCATACGTTACACTAGGTGTATGATAGGGCCCACACACACACAAACATAGGTAGGGTTAAGTATTGTTTAGTATATACCAACACTCAAAAACATACATTTAATTGGACAACATGCAAAACAGAACCAATTTACACAAATACACAAGACCTAAGTTGCCGTTGACATGAGAGCTAACTGGCTTATGCATTGGTTAATTGGCACCAACATCCCAATCCTCCCACTTTACTTCTTATTACCCTGTTTTGTCAAATGCCAAAAAATAAATCTTTGAAAAAAATAAAGCTGCCTCATATCTAAAATAGGCATTTCATGGTTTAGTATAATCGTTACATTCTCAAGCATTTCACTAATCATATTTTTCAAGGATACTATAATTGCAATACTCCACAACAACATTGCATATGTTCTCAGCATCTCAGTCATAACTAATGCAATAGTAAACACAGTAAATTCAGGGTTGAGTTTTGGGTCCGCTGCTTATTTATCATCTATTTTCTTCCACTTGGTTATACTGTCCGCAAACACCAAATCCAATTTCATTGCTACACAGATGACACCCAGCTCTACCTATCAACCAAACCCAACCACAAACTCCCACCTTCATCCCTTACTAACTGCTTTGCAGACATCAAATCCTGGTTCAACACAAACTTCCTGAAATTAAATGACAATAAAACTGAACTTCTACTTATAGGTACACGATCCACTTTAAATAAATCACATAGTTTTTCCATTCCCAGATAGGATCAGGGCCGGCGCGTCCATATAGGCGACCTAGGCGGCCGCCTAGGGCGGCAGTATAGAGAGGGCGGCATCTGCGACACCTCCCTTATCACCCACGTTCTCAGATATATTCGCGCATAGACGCAAGAATAGAGAGGGCGGCGTCAGCAACAGCTCCATCAGCACCCGCGTGTTCTCAGTTATATCCGCGCATAGGGCGGCAGAATAGAGAGCGCGGTGTCCGCGACACCTCCCTCCCTCAGCACCCGCACGTCCTCAGTTATATCAGCGCATATTGCGGCAGAATAGAGGTCCGCAACACCTCACTTCATTTTCATAACCGGTCACTTTCATTTTCACATTGGGGTTGACGGCGGCGTGATCGTCCTCTGCCTAGAGCGGCAGTTCAGCTTGCTCCGGCCCTGGATAGGATTCTGTCATTACCCCCTCCCTTCAGGTTAAGAGTCTGCGGGTCATCTTCGACAGCACCCTTTCATTCACTGCACATGTTAACAATGTCAGCCAGTCCGCCGATTTCCACCTTCGAAATATAAATGGTTTACGTCCTTCCCTCACACCTCATTCAGCTGCCATTCTTGTTCATAGTTTAGTCGTATCCAGTTTAGATTACTGTAATTCTCTTCTATTTGGCCTCCCTAAAAAACTATTCATAAATTACAACTGGTACAAAACGCTGCAGCCCGCATTATCACAAAAACCCCCTCTGTCTGTCACATCACACCCGTTCCACAACAGCTTCACTGGCTTCCCATTTCTTTCAGAATTAATTATAAAATACTTCCTTCTCACTTTTAAAGCCATCCACAATAATAATAATAATAATAATAATAATAATAATAATAATAATAGTAATAATTAATTTTATTTCTATTGCGCTTTTCTCAAACTCAAAGCGCTAACAAGAGCATCAACACACAGAAGAACATGAAATACACAAAAAAAGCAAGAATGATAATAATGATAAAAATATACATATTAAAAGAAGGCCTCATGAGTTATAAGCAATAATAAAAAGATGAGTTTTAAGAAGTTTCTTAAAACAGTCCAGGTAACTGGCGTTTCTGATGTTTGTGGGTAGAGCATTCCACAATTTGGGTGCACGATAAGAGAAAGCCCTGCCGCCCATGCTGCTAAGTTTGCAACGGGGCTGATACAAGGTGAGCCCCAAAGCAGAACATAGATTGCGAGAGGATGAGGAGGTTGATATCAGGTCACATATATAATCAGGTGCAGAACCATGAACAGCTTTGTAAGTTAAAATCAAGGTTTTTTAAAACCGATGCGTGAATTTTCAGGCAACTGCTGAAGAACAGGAGTAATGTGAGAGCGAGATGATGTGCGAGTCAACACACGTGCGGCCGAGTTTTGAACATATTGTAAGATCTTAAGTGAATTGGCTGGCAGACCCCAAATAAAGAGTTACAAAAATCTAGACGAGACGTAATAAAAGCATGGACAAGCTTTTCAGCATCTGGTGTTAAGAGAAAATCGCGCTCCTTCATATCGCCACACCTTCTCGAACACTCAGGTGAACACTCTTCCATTCACCTCACTGTTCCCTCCGTCCACCTCGTCACCACAGGGAGCAGATCCTTCAGTCACTCTGCTCCTTGGAATTCACTCCCTCCTGATCTCCATAATTTAGACTCTCTTTCTCAATTCAAATCAAATCAAATCCAAAGTCAAAACACATCTGTTTATATTAGCCTATTCTCTTTGACCCGGTTGCATTGTTAAAGTTTGTATTGTATTCTATGGCTGCGTCCGAAACCGCATACTTCCATACTATTTAGTACGCCAAAATCAGTATGCGAGCCGAGTAGTATGTCCGAATTCATAGAATTCGAAAATCAGTTTGCGAGAAGTACCCGGATGACTTACTACTTCCAGCGAGATTCCGGAGTGTGCATCCCATGCATGCTGCGCTATCCCATGATGCCCCGCGAAAGAATTCATGAATGGAAGTAAAGCGACGCAACGTGACCATGACAAAATGGCAGATGTAGTGCGTCCGAATTCCATTCATACTTTTCACAATCATACTGTATAGAACGTACTTTTCTAACAGCTGAGTAGTACGTTTAAATTCAAATGCAGTACCTACTGAGTAGTAGGCGGTTTCAGACGCAGCCCATTGTATTAATTGTGTTTTTATTTGAATTGATTGTTTTAGCTGTCCTGTATGGTGACTTTGAGTAGCCCCTTTCACACATACAGACCTTTTCCGGAAAGCTTGTATGTGTGAACGGGTCCTTTTTGAAAATACCGGTAAATTCGTTCTGGCTATTTTCCGGAAAGAGAAGTTGTAACATTACCGGCAATTTGCCGGAATGCTGCGCTGTGTGAATGCAGAAGGATGATTGCCCTAATAAGCGTGTGCACGTCTAGAACGTGCTGACGTGAGACGTCTGCTTTAGCCAATCACAACAGTCAGACGCATTTACGTCCGCGCGGTTTGTGAGAATAAAAGCCTTTGAATATTTTTCCAGACACATTTAGCTGCTAGAAGTTAGTCAGATCACGTTTATATGTTCTTCTTAATGCCAACTGTGTAAATAATCATCGATGAGATGCTTATGATAAGCCGTTGTTTGTTTACCTTCAAGCTTTGCGTGTGCCTGTGAAACAGCCTGTGAGCGCCTGCACACGCACATATTATGAACATCTCGACATGCGAAAGTGATCCTGCGGAAGTTGTTCACAATATTGATCATCCACAGAGTTTGTAATTTAGTCAATTGTTTACAAATACAAGCGCAGCCGTTTAAAGCTCATTTGTGGTGAATGATGTCAGAATTTACCGGTATTTTGGAATGGATGTGTGAATGCTCTTTTCCGGAAAATTTCCGTAACGTCCTCGCCTGTGTGAACAGCGCTTTTTTGAATATACCGGTAAAGTCGTTCCGGAAATTTTCCAGATATTTACCGGTATCACTGTGTGAAAGGGGCTTTTGAGTGTCATGTAAGGCGCCTTTAAATAAAAAGCATTATTATTAGTAGTAGTAGTAAATCTGCATTAATAACAGCAAATAAAATCAGTGTTTTTTCCAGAAATATGACCCCACTTATAAAAAAAACCCCAACACCTCTCCTGACTTACAACACCCAGACCCGTTAAATGAAGCGCACAGTACATGTGACCTTAAATATTACATTCATGCCACGACAGAATAAGCTAGATTATCAACACTAGTTAAATCTCCATTGATTACTTCACATAACAGATATGACTTCCCACTCACCCGATTCAATCCACAACTCGGGCTGTTTCACTGACTCCAAAATCTGCATTCGGACTGTTGTCCAATTACACACAGTATGATACAGCAGGTACCGTATGAGGCTTTAGTACCCAACCCTAGCTGCATGACAGAAAGCACTGTTTACACAACCAACCAACTAAAAAAAAAAAAAAAAGTGTGCAACTCCATTATCTGAAATATCAGAATATCTCAGTTTCAGACATGCAAAACAGTCATGCATTGATCTACAGTTACAAACGAGCTCTTATCGTTTCCTAGAAACCATGCATACATTTTCCCACACAAACATCCACTGCGTATCAAATGACAGGCCGCCATTCTAGCTTCAAGAAATTAAATGACTGCTAATATTTACTCCAAATGTTGGCGTAGATTTCCATCAGATGCTCCGTTTTCCGCCCACAGTCCCAACATGTGCGCTATAGGTGAACTGGGTAAACAGAATAGGCCGTAGTGTATGAGTGTGTATGGAAATGCGAGTGTGTATGGGTGGGTTGCAGCTGGAAGGGTATCTCCTGTGTAAAACACATGCTGGAATAGTTGTCGGTTCATTCCGCTGTGGTGACCTCTGAAATAGAGATTAAGCTGAAGGAAAATGAATGAATGAGTTGCTTTAAATGCTTTGCGCTATAAATATATGCATAAAGGAAACTGGGTGAGTTTGTGCTTGTTTTTAAATATCTATCATGAAGATAACAGTACATCGTCATTTTACAATAATATCTACATGCAAATGATTATTTTATGGCATTACACTCGCTGACATTGGAAAAAAAAGTTGCGGTAACACTTTATAATAACTACACACTATAAATCATTTATTAAGCATTAGCAAATAGTGAATTTATTATCTGTTAAGCATTAACTCTACATTAATAAGTGTTAGTAAGCAGTTTATAACTGCAGCTACAAATGCTCTATTCTTGACTTATAAGCACCTATATAATGTGCTTAATAATTGTATTTTCATACTCTGTTAATGATTTATTTTTCATTACTAAATTAAGTATCGAATTATTTACAAAATGTTTATATTTAAGAGTAGTTGAGGGTTTTTAGGACCATTCAGAATGAGTTAGTAAATGATTAATAAACTATTGAAATCAACATTTATATATCTTATTATTTAGGCATATACTAATAGTTAACTAATATGTTAGTAAAGGCTTTATTAACTCAACTTCATGCAGTTTTGTGACCTAATCTAAAGTGAGGACTATTCATGCTTTATAAATGCCTTATAAATGACTATTAAAGGCTCAGTATCAAATGAACGATAATCTGTAAAATCTTTCTAAAAAGTAAAATTACTGTAAAGTTTAAACATTGCAAAATAACAGGAGTGTAAAAATATGACATCCAACTGGATAAAACAACAACAATATAATCATTTAACATTATAATAAGATGCAATGTTTAAACTCTACAGTGATTCTATTTTAGGTAAGATTGCAAAGATTAATTTTTCATTTGAAGTACAGTTTCATTTGTGTATCTTTAAATGAAGAGAAATTAATAATGTCTTTTTTTCCTGTTTAGAATTTAACTGAGCCTTTATTTGTCATTTATAAGGGATTTATAATGCATGAATAGTCCTCACTTTAGATTAGGTCACAAAACTGCATGAAGTTGAGTTAATAAAGCATTTATTAACATATATAGTAACCATTAATATATTAGCTACGTGTATGCTGGATTCAATTCCAACAAAATGACTGAAAGAGCTGCTACCTGCTATAGGAGAACCTCTTCTTAACATTATCAACTCTTCTTTATCTATAGGCCATGTTCCAAACTTTTACAAGCTAGCTGTTATTAAGCCTATTATTAAGAAACCGCAACTAGACACCAACAACTTAGCTAACTATAGGCCTATTTCGAATCTTCCATTTATGTCTAAAATACTAGAAAAAGTTGTTTCCACTCAATTATGCTCTTTTCTGCACACGAACAATATTTTTGAAGTGTTTCAGTCAGGTTTCAGGGCTCATCACAGTACAGAAACCGCCTTAGTGAAAATAACCAATGATTTACTCTTAGCTGCTGGGTTAGGGTTAGGGTGCGTCTCGCTATTAGTTTTACTCGATCTTAGTGCGGCATTTGATACCATTGACCACAATATCCTCATAAATCGCTTAAAGTCTACAGGTGTCCAGGGACAGGCTCTACAATGGTTTAAGTCATACTTAACTGACCGCTACCAGTTTGTGAATCTTAATGGACAGCCTTCACAAATCTGCCCAGTATGGGGTGCCTCAAGGATCAGTTTTAGGCCCTTTACTGTTTACAATTTACATGCTACCTCTGGGAGACATTATTAGAAGACATGGGATCAGCTTTCACTGCTATGCAGATGATACTCAATTATATGTTTCAACTAAACCTGACGAGACGTCTGAACTTTCTAAACTAACTGAGTGTATCAAAGACATTAAAGACTGGATGACCAACAATTTTCTTCTCTTAAACTCCGACAAAACAGAATTAATACTTATTGGGCCTAAATCTCGCACACAGCAGATCTCGCAACTAACTCATTCTGAATGATCCTAAAAACCCTCAACTACTCTTAAATATAAACATTTTGTAAATAATTCGATACTTAATTTAGTAATGAAAAATAAATCATTAACAGAGTATGAAAATACAATTATTAAGCACATTATATAGGTGCTTATAAGTCAAGAATAGAGCATTTGTAGCTGCAGTTATAAACTGCTTACTGACGCTTATTAATGTAGAGTTAATGCTTAACAGATAATAAATTCACTATTTGCTAATGCTCAATAGATGATTTATAGTGTGTAGTTATTATAAAGTGTTACCAAAGTTGCATTTATTTAGCAAAAATCTAACAACGAGCCTAACAATGGGCTTCAAATGCTTGTTTTCAGAGCATCTGGTCACTCAGCGTCCGCTTGGCTTTGCGTGTTTGAGGTCTTTCCTATAAAAGCTTAATTCATCGTCACAGCTTGTGGTCAAACACGTAGCGTCCCGGTTCCTCCCCCCCGAAAAGCCAGACCTCCAGGGAAAAGGCCGTTGCCCCAAATAAATGAAATGCCCCTCAGAGCAGAGCAGATTAGACGCACAGACGTCTCTTGCCTAATTCCTCCTCTAAGCTGGATGTTTGCTCATGTTCTGCACTTGTAGGATTTCTGCTCCATTTGTTTGCTTGGTTTTACGAAACAGTTTTCAAGTGACCCGCCATGCTCGTTTATTAAAAAAATAAGAGGTATTAGTCGCAGTGTTAAGTATTAAAATCAATGAAGGTTTTCATTCACTCGTTTTCCTTTGGCTCAGTCTTTTATTTATCAGAGGTCGCCACAGCGGAATGAACCGTCAACTTCTTCAGCATGTGTTTTACACAGCAGATGCCTATCCAGCCGCAACACAGTACTGGGAAACACACATTCACACGCACACTTATACACTTCGGCCAATTTTGTTTACTCACTTCGCCTTTGGCGCATGTCTTTGGACTTGTGGGGGAAATCAGAGCACCTGGAGCAAACTCACTCCAACATGGGGAGAACATGCAAACTCCTACATGCTAACTGGCCATGCCGGTTTCCTCCGGGTGCTCCGGTTTGCCCCACAGTCTAAAGAAATGCACAATAGGTGAATTGAGTAAACTAAATTGGCCATAGTTTGCCCGCTGCGTGAAACGTATGCTGGAATAGTTTGCTGATAAAATAAATGAATGAAGCAACATCATTTCTTGTACCCAAAGGTTTTAAACTCTATTGAAATGCTCAGAGTCACAGGCCTTAAACACACACGATGATGATAAATCTTCACTGTATTATGGTTAAACCAAGCAGTGATTGTAAATCACATGTGTTCTGTAGCTCCTGGTCAACCATGATTCAGACTCAACACTGCAGATCTTGAGATATGGCTCTTGTAGATGCACACGTTGCCATATTAATGCTGAAATGATATCCAGCGGGTAAAATAAGTATTGAACACGTCACCATTTTTCTCAGAGAGCATATTACTAAAGGTGCTGTTGACTTGAAATTTTCTCCAGA
Source organism: Danio rerio (assembly GCF_049306965.1). Taxonomy (NCBI): domain Eukaryota; kingdom Metazoa; phylum Chordata; class Actinopteri; order Cypriniformes; family Danionidae; genus Danio; species Danio rerio. Next base: position 7,023,389 of record NC_133182.1, on the reverse strand, counting down.
TGTTGATGAAAACCAAAGAAACCCAAATAAGCAAAACAAATCCAACTAGTTTACAAATTAAGTTAGAAGTAATAAAATGAAATGACGCAGGGAAAAGTATTGAACACATGAAGAAAGGGAGGTGTAGAAAGGCAGTGAAAGCACAGACAGCAGCTGAAATCTCTCAGTAGTTCTTCAGCAACCCTCTGCCTTTCCTCAGTGTAAATGAATATCAGCTGCTTCAGTCCAACATCTACATTAGCAGGAGGATGAAGATGAAGCCAGGGTGGACATTTCAGCAAGACAATGATGCAAAACACAGCCAAGGAGACTCTCTAATGGTTTCAGAGTAAGCTGTAGAATGGCCCAGCCAATCACCTGATCTGAATCCAGTATAGATACAAAATAAAGCTCAGATTTGATAGTCGAGACCCACAGAAGCATCAAGACTTTTACACTGTTGAAGTCTGTGGAAAGCTCACACCTGAGCAATGCATGAGGCTTCATTCTCCATATGAGAGATGTCTTTGAGCTGCCATCATTAATAAAGCCTTTAATATAAAAGTATTAAACACACTTCAGGAGTTCAGCACTTTCTCATTCTGATATTTCATTCTTATTACACAACAAATTTTTCAGATTATTGGTGTTTCATTTTATTTTTATGTTTGTATTATTTGAGTTTTCACAAAATCTGCTTTAATTCCATGTCAACATTAAAATTATTATTCCCAGGGGGGGAAAAAACTGAACTCTTCAAGCATTTATTTATTTGTGTATTTGGCAGGGACGGTGTACATTAATTAGCATTTGTGCCAATGCACCAGAATTAGCCCGAAGGCTATTTTTCATCTGTTGTCCCTTAACAACCTAGAAAAAACAATAGAAAAATTAAACAATCTACACTGAAAAAAGTGTTGCATGCAGAACTGTTGCAAACAATTTATTTGTGTTGAATTAAAACAAACAAATTAAGTTTAATAATGTTCAACTTAATTTGTTTGTTTAAATTCAACACAAATAAATTGTTTACAACCACTTAACATAAAAAAATGAGTAAATCCTAGGAATCATCTCTGAATAATTTTTTTCAGTGTATCAAACATATTTAAAAAGTACTAAAATAGACATGGTCAGATAGATGTTAAAAGAGAATATTTACAAATGAAGCTAAAACACCAACATTTTGTAATAGAGATAAAAATAGCTGAAACACATTTAAACAACAGATCATTTTTATGGTGGGCACAATTGGAAACATAGTTTTAATTTAATCAGAATGATGACACGTCTGATTCTCTATAAACCAGCTTTTTGAATGTTTTTTTTAATATATTAAATGAGGTATCTATTGAACACGTCATATGCGAAAACCCTCTAAATCCATCTGACCTCTTTTCTTGTGAGCATTTTCTATCAGGCTCGTCTGATTATGTTCGGAAGCTTCATTTTATATGTAATGATAATGTATTTAGTAAATAAAATCAAATTTATTATTTTTTTAAATGTCACTTTAGACAATTCTTTAGTTTTTAACAAGGTTGATTTCATTTTGCGTTACAACCAGCTAAATCCACGTCTGATTTTTTATGCAAAACCCTCTAAATCCACCTATTGGGACAAGACTTTTATTAGTTGAAAATGAAGATGCTATTAAAAATTATTTTTGCAAACTTAAAACACAACACACAAACCACTTAAAGGTAAAAATACTAAAATCTATCAAGTAAGTGGCGGTTCATTCCGCTGTGACAAACCAGGGAAACAGCAGAAGGAAAATGAATGAATGAAATCTGTCAAGTGCATTAATCAATAACATCAAAACTGACATTGATTAAGTCTTAACAATCTGTTGGCATTGCTAATATTTGTGATTGAGATTGAATGCAAGTAGAGCGATGTAAACATTGCACACTAAGCTTGGTAGATTCAAATAATGTAGAGTAGAAGATTGTGAAACATCAATATCTGTGCATAATCCATGAATATAAAAAGCTTATCATATGTATAGGCTTTATGAAGTGATTTAAATAATGTATAGTTTTACACATTATATTTATCTTTAAAAAAAATAGCTTAAAGGGCCATGACACCCCCCACTTTCGGTTAAAGTCTACTTCAGAATTTCAAAAGATGCATGATTAATGGGTGTGGAGCTCCGCGAGCATCGGGCAGGAGTGGGCGTGGCCAGCAGGGGAGAAGGGGAGCGAACGAAGTTAGCTCACAAAATGAGACAAACCGTGAGGAGACGCAAGAGTTTATAGTTTACAAAGTTTAAATGCAAAGAATTAAACAGTGATTTAATGCCCTGCTACACTTGTTATTCGTAATTTCATATACACACAACCACAGTTTATATCATTATAAAGATAAGTGTGTTCATGTAAACACTATAAATCAGGATTGTCCCTCAATCCCCGTATCCAGCAGACTCAGTGCAGCAGGTCTCCTGACCCGTCTATTTTAACCGTTAGCCCTGCTGGTAATCTGGAGGATTTAGGCAAACACAGCAGCACAGTGATGTGTCTGAATGTGAATGAACTCCTGACAAAAGACAGCGTCCGCCATTCTCTAATTTTCGTGCTGCTCTCCCGACAAATATGCTTGCAGCACACACACAGCTTTGCTGTATGATCGGCCCTGACAAGATCATGGGGGAAAACATGCAACAAACCCCGTGGATCATGGAAACAAACACATATGAGCCTTCATGAACGGCTAAATACTGTGTGCCGTGGGTCTGTGTCTCACAGCTCGGGCTTGACTCTGGCAGGTCTCATGAATAATTAAGCAGCCGGCTCTTCTCATACTCCGCTATGAATAATAATGAGAAACCGACGCGTCATCATTGCACTTGCAGTTCTGCGCTACGTCGCCGATTTTGATCCCGCCCCAAAAATCATTTTGAACCCGGAAGCTGAAATTAGCTGACAAAAGCTCAAAATTATCCAGTTTTCCCCACAATTAAAGCTGACAGGTGCTAACATTGTCTTAACTGATGCTCAACACACACAAATCTGTTAATACATAAAAAAGTTCTCCAGGGTGTCCTGAACCTTTAAATTAGCAAATAAAACACAAGGTAGGTCTGCTGGGCAAAAAGGGGATGTCTTTCAGGTAAGTTTAGAAGCTGTCATTCACTCATCCTCACTATACTCAAGTTCTTGATCTCCTGTTTATCCTCACAGCATCCACCTGGGATAAAAGAACAGCATTTTAACTCTGTCTTTCATTTAATGAAGTTGCCGTTTATTGTATAGTAAATCGGACTCAAAGTAGCGTCGCTGCGCAAACAAACATGAATGCATGCTACACTTCCGACTCTGCATTGTGTTTCTTTTTCTTATAATGCATAAAGTATTGAGGTAAGGGACGCTTTCGTTTGCCATTCACTGACAGTCAGACAGGCT
>NC_133182.1:6987500-7012500 GCF_049306965.1 Danio rerio | reverse complement strand
GTGTAGGTGTGGGTGTGTTGGTGCAGTTGTGGGTCTGTGTGTGTGTGTGTGTGTGTGAGTGTGAGAGAGAGAGAGAGAGAGAGAGAATATGAGTGTGCAAATGTGTCTAAATGAGTTAGTGAGTGTGTGTGTGTGTGTGTGTGTGTGTGTGTGTCTGAGTGAATTAATGAGTGTGTGTTTGTGTGTTAACGTGTGTATATGTATTGCATGTAAGTGATTGAGAGTTTGTGTCTGTGTCTGAGTTTGTGACGGAGTTTGTGTCTGTGTGTACATCTGAGTGTGTGTCTGTGTGTGTGTGTGTGTGTGTTACAGCAGTGAATGTGAGTTTAAGTGTGTGTGGGTTTGTGTGTGAGCAAGACAATGTGTAGGTGTGGGTGTGTTGGTGCAGTTGTGGGTCTGTGTGCATGTGTGTTATTGTGTGTGCGCACGTTAAGTTGTGTATATGTATTGTATGTTAATGTTTGTGTATGAGTGTGTGTCTGTATGTATATTTAAGTGTTTATGCACACGTATTTGTGTGTAGGCATGTGTGATTGTGTGTTAACGTGTATATGTATTGTATGTTAGTAAATGTTTGTGCATGAGTGTGTGTGTGTGTGAATTTGAGTGTTTATGCATGTGTGTGTGTGTGTGTGTGTATGCGAGTATATGAATTATGTTAGTGAGTGTTTGTGCATGAGTGTGTGTCTGTGTGTACATTTGAGAGTTTATGCGTGTGTGTGTGTGTGTGTGTGTGTGTGTGTGTGTGTGTGTGGAAAGAAGGGAACATTATGTTCAGAATGATGCACATGAATGCAGATGCTGCTGCTTGACTCCTCATTATCAGCTCACAGTGGTTTACATAACGCATTAATTAATAACACTGCAGTTAAAACTCAAGCGTAGGCAAGCGTTCACACACACACATGCCTTGATTGGGGGACTAAAGCTTGTCTAGAGACTAAAAGAAGAGCACAGTTTGATAAAAGTAAACTTTGGAAACCGGTTTTGGCAAACGAATGCTGATCAACTCTCCTGAATGTAAATTAAAGATCAGCCTGGCGGTTAGTGAGACACTCAGCCCAGCCCGTCATCTGTGCCACACTCAGGGCCTTAAATCTGCTTCATTGCTCAATCTGATTGAGCCTCCTGAACCAATTCAGATTATGACTACGTGCCTATGTGCATTGAGTTGCTGTCATGTGTTTGTTCCTTGTGTACTGTCGGGGATGTTTTCTTCCACTCTGGGGTGATCTTGGTGACTATTAAGCAAATCCCAATAAACTGTAATTCTGGTTAAAATGTAAAGTTGTAAATGGACAGAAGAAATAGGGAAAATATATGTTGAGAATGGTTTTGGAATCGGATCGTGACCTCTAGAATCGGAGCCAAGTTCGAATCAAATCATGACCCCCAAAAAGGGAATCTGATCACTACCGCAGAATGTGAATCAGATTCAGATCATGACCCCAGAATAGGAATCAGCATCATGTTGGATTGTGACCCCCAGATTGGAAATCAGATCGTGACCTCCAGAATCAGAATCGGACCATGATCAGAGTTGGATCGTGACCTGCAGAAGCAGATTGACCCCCTGAATTGGAATCAGATGGAACTGAGACCACCAGTATCAGAATCGGATCATAACCCCCAGAATCGGATTGGATCTTGACCCCTAGAATCGCAAATGAATTAGATCGTGACCACTAGAATCGAATTTAAATCGGAATCAGAATCGAATCATGACCCCCAAAATGGGAATCTGATTGTTACCCCAGAATTTGAATCACATTTAGATCATGACCCCAGATTTGGAATCAGCATGAGATTGGATTGTGACCCCCAAAACTTAAAATCGAATCATGACCTCCAAGATCAGAATCAGACCGTGATTCACAGAACCCCAATCAGAATCGGATTGTGACCTACATAAACGGATTGTCCCCCTGAACTGGAATTAGAACAAGATGGAAATGAGACCCCCCCAGTATCAGAATTGGACCATATCCCCTAGAATCAGATTGGATCATAACTATCAGAATCGGAATTAAATCAGAATCAGATCTTGACCACCTAAATCCAACTGTAATCGTAATCCGAATCAAATTGTGACCCCCAAAAATTGTAATCTGATCGTCACCCTAGAATATGAATCAGATTTAGATCAGATCATGACCGCTGAACTGGAATCATCATTGGATTGGATTGTGACCCCCAGAATTGAAATTGGATCATGACCTCCATAATCAGACCTTGATCATTTGAATTGGACGATGAACCTCAGACTCCCAATCAGAATCAGATTGTGACCCCTAGAAACAGACTGGATCATGACCCCTAGAATCAAAATCAGACTGTGACCCCCAGAATTGGACTGTCAGGCCTAGAATCAGAATTGTACCATGATACCTAATGTCAGATTTAGATCATGATCCCCCAAATCAGAAATGAAACCAGAATTGGATCACAACCCACAGAATTGGATCAGATTGTGACCCCTAGAATCAGAATCTGACTGTGACCTCAGAATTAGACCATGATCCCTAGATTTGGATCATGGCCCCTCAGAATCAGAATCAGGAACCCCAGAATAAGAATTGTATAATAACCCCAAGATTCGGATTGGATTGTGACCCCTAGAATAGGAATCTGATTGTTACCCCAGAATATGAATCAGATTCAGATCATGACCCCACAATCGGAATCAGCCTTGGATTGAATTGTGACCCTTAGAATTGACATTGGATCATGATCTCCAGGATCAGAATCTGACAATGATCCCCAGAATCCCAATCAGAATCGGATTTTGACTCACAAAAACAGATTGATCCCCTGAACTGGACTTAGAATCAGATCGAATTGTGACCACCTGTATCAGAATGGGAGCATAAGCCCCAAAATCAGATTGGATTGTGACCCCCAGAATTTAAATCGGATCCATGATCCCCTAAATCGGACCGTGATCCCCAGAATCCCAATCAGAATTAAATCATGACTCGCAGAAACAGATTGAATCATAACCCCTAGAATCAAAATCAGACTGTGATCCCCAGAATATGACTGTAATACCTACAATCAAAATTAGATAATGATCCCCTAAATCAGAGTTGGACTGTGATCCCGAGAATTGGATCAGATCATGACCCCTAGAATCAGAATCAGACTGTGACCTCCAGAATCAGAATCTGATTACATTTTCATCCCCTGAACTGGAATTAGAATCAGATCCAATTGTGAACCCCAGTATCAGAATCATACCATAACACCTAGAATTGGTTTAGATCATGAATCCCAGAATCATAATTGGATCATGACCCTTCAGAATCAGATCGGGACCCCCAAAACCGGATTAAATTGTGATCCCCAGAATCAGAATCAGACTGTGATCCCCAGAATCAGAATCGGATTGTGGTCTCCAGAATTGGAATTACAATCAGATCAAATTGTGATTCCTGGTATCAGAATTGCAACACAACCCCAAAGATCAGATTGGATCGTGACACCCAGAATCAGAATTAGAATCCAATCATGGCCCCCTAGAATTGGAATGAGACCGTGCCTGGCCAGAATTGGAATGGGACCGTTACCGCCAAGAATCGGAAAATCACCAGGATTGTAACCCCAAAAATTGGAATGGGATCGTGACCCCCAGAATCAGAATGGGATCATGGCCCGCAGAATCAGACCATAAAGCCCTGAATTGTATTGAATCGTGATGCTCAGAATCGCATCATGACCCTTCAGAATTAGAAGCGAACAGTGACCCCCCAGAATCGGAATGGGACTTTGAACCCCGGAAACGGAATGTGACCGTGACCCCTTAAAATCATAATCAGATCAGATCATAACCCCCAAAATTGGAATCAGAATTGGATAAAACCAAAAATCAGATCAAATTTGTGACCCCCAGTATTACAATCACAATTGGACCATAACCCCCAGAATCGGACTGGATCATGTTGCCTAGAATCAGACCGTTATCCCTGGTATCAGAATGGGGCTGTGACCCCCAGAATCAAAACTGGATCATGACCCCCACACTCCCAGAAACAAAGGTACGAGAGCTGTGACTGGGGTGCTACCTTTTCACAAAGTACACATTTGTACTTGAAGGGTCCATATTGGTACCTCAAAAGTATATATTAGTACCTACAAATTTTAAGAGGAACGCTTTTGTACTTTTTAGGTACCAACATGTACCCTTGATGTATTAATATGGACCTTTTAGGCACAAATTTGTACCTTTTGAAAAGGTACCACCCCAGTGACAATTTGCATACCTTTATTTCTGAGAGTGCAGAAGCAGAACCGGATTGTGAAGTCCCAGAAATTCCACCCCTAATAAAGATGAACTAAATTTATCCTTATCAACATGTTTGGATTTCTGAAATACCAAAGTGGATGTAATGTTGATTAAAACCAACACAAATTAACAAGATTTAAATTGACTTTAAAGACCAGCAAAGTCCAAATGAAACAATACAATTTTTAAAAACAGATTTAAAAGCAATTTTTTTTTTAAATTTACGTTTTATTATGCGAACAACAATTTCCAAAATAACTGTACATTTTTAAAGCATGTGGATGAAAAATAAATAAAAAATGTTCCACTGGTGAAATATTAGCATCTTAAAGTGGCTGCATCTAAATATTTTACATGTACAAGTGGTTTCACAGCTAATAAAACAAGTTCAGCAAGCCCCTGGCAAAACTCACACTTTAAAATTCAATTAAAGTCTGCGCAGTGTGAAGCATTTGCAGAGCGCTGGATAAACGAAGAGAAAAACAGCGGCATACAGAAAGCAAAAGAAGAGCACTGAGAGCTTTACCACTGATCTCCACTTCAGGCCTGCTGTTAGAGCAGCGAGAGAGAAACGGCCAGCTCTTCAGGAGAATCCGCATCTGCAACACACTGATAGTCAAGCCTCTTCCTAAAGAGCTTTTAATTAATCCTTCAGCGTCCCCTGGGTCGACACTGACACCCACCACAGGCCTCAGCATAAACAAAAAATTGAAGAAATCAACACTGGACACTACAATTAACACTACAATTTTAATTTACACAATCATTAAGGCGGTGGGTTTAGTTCACTTTTAAAAGTAAAGTCAACTCTTTACAAGAGCGAGTGAACCCTTTGCTTTTGAAGTAAGCTAATAATTTTCACCCAGAGTTTAATAACACCTGGAATTCAGCATTCATGAGTATTTCTGCATGTATTTCAGGCATTATGAACACTGCTCTGCTGTTTGTCACATGAGACGATTCATGTTTGTCTTTCATCCACCGAACAATCCACACCTAAGATAAACTCAATAGATGAACATGTGTGTTGGATGAAGCCTATACAGTAACAGAGTAAACGTTTACTCTAGGCACATACAGGATTTCACAGATTTGAAAAAGGATGTGTGTTTAAAACGTACAAGAAAAATTAACACCAATGTTATTTCAGATGTTTCAACTTATTTCAGATGCGCAAAAACGCAGACAGCGCCCCCTAGAGGAACTGTGGTCGGGAACATGCAAAGAAACGTACTTGAGCACCGCATATTACGTTTGGAAAAGATAAATCGGATAAGGTATGAATTTCCAACGCATGTTGCACATTATCCTTCAGAATTAATGTAATATGAAGATTTGACGACCCAAAAAAAAAACATACCTGACGTCATAAACCGCATGACATTTTTTCTAGTGCCATTTATAGTTTAACCACATCCAAAACAAAAGTTTGTTTAAACATATTATATGTGTGTATATTTTATACATTATGTATACATAATACACAGAAACAAAACTATACAAATTTGTTACATAGATATTTCAATTAAAATACATATACTTGCTGGCCACTTTATTAGGTACACCTTACTAGTACTGGGTTGGACCCACTTTTGCCTTCAGAGCTGCCCTAATCCTTTGTAGCATCGATTCATCAAGGTACTGGAAATATTCCTCAGAGATTTTGCTCCATATTGACATGATAGCATCACACAGTTGCTGCAGATTTATCGGCTGCACATCTATGATGTGAATCTTCTACTTCACCACATCCCAAAGGTGCTCTATTGGACTGAGATCTGGTGACTGTGGAGGCCATTTGAGTACAGTGAACTCATTGATATGTTCAAGAAACCAGTCAGAGATGATTTGGGCTTTATGCTCATGGTGCGTTATCCTGCTGTAAGTAGCCATCAGAAGATGAGTACACTGTGGTCATAAAGGGATGGACATGGTCTGCAACAATACTCAGGTAGGCTGTGGTGTTGACACGATGCTTAATTGGTACTGATGGATCCAAAATTCTTGTGCCAAGAAAATATCCCCCACATTATTACACCAACACCAGCCTGAACTGTTGAAACAAGGTAGGATGGTTCCATGCCTTCATGTTACTGACTCCAAATTCTGACCCGACCATCTGAAACGAGACTCAGAGCAGGCAACATTTCTCCAATCTTCTATTGTCTAGTTTTGGTGAGTCTGTGTGAATTGTAGCCTCAGTTTCCTGTTCTTAGCTGACAGGAGTGGCACCCGGTGTGGTCTTCTGCTCCTGTAGCCCATCTGCCTCACGATTTGTGTGTTTAGAGATGCTCTTCTGCAGACCTCAGTTGTAAATAGTGGTTATTTAAGTTATTGTTGCCTTTCTATCAGCTGGAACCAGTCTGGCCATTCTCCTCTGGCATCAACAAGGCATTTGCGCCCACAGAACTGCCGCTCACTGGATATTTTATTTTTATCAGCCCATTCTCTGTAAACCCTAGACATGGTTGTGCGTGAAAATCCCAGCAGATCAGCACTTTCTGAAATACTCGCAGACCAGCCCGTCTGGCACTAACAACCATGCCATGTTCAAAGCCACTTAAATCCCCTTTCTTCCCCATTCTGATGCTCTGTTTAAACTGCAGCAGATCATCTTGACCATGTTTACAAGCCTAAATGCATTGAAATACTGCCATGTGATTGGCTGATTAAAAAATTGCATTAATGAGCAGTTGGACAAGTGTACCTAAAAAAGTGGCCGGTGAGTGTATATATGTATATAATAAATATACTCACTACAACAAAACAAACTTTGATTTTGATGTAACACAGTCACATTTTTATTTATTTTTTTTACTAATTTTTGTCCATTTCATCTGCCTGACGCACACAGATATAGACAGCTCGGGTGTTTTCTGAGCCCTAACAATGACTACAGATTTTCTTCTCCATTCACAGAGATGACAGGATGAAAAACGCTGCTTTGAAACACAATCTCAGCGAGACCACAACAGTGGCTAATTTCACTGAGCTCAAACACTGAGGTCAAAGTGGAGGCGTCGGATACAACAATACACGTTTATCAGTGACAGAAAATAATAAACCTCATAAAGCCCGTCTATCAGGAAACACTTTGAGCTTGATTTCAATAAAACGCTATCAAAGGTCGAGAATGTTCATGGGAAAGCCATCTGTGGAGGTCTGGAGTTCAAACTTCAATGCTTTCAAACACTGTGAGGGTGTCTTTTTCAATAGGTTATAAAGTGCCATTTGTTTTGTTTTGTGTTTCCCTAGAAATTAACCAAAACTATTAATGCACTTAGAAAATTACAGGATTTAACACTTCAATTCCAAGTTCAAAAATAACAAACAAACACAAAATGTCATTTTTTTAATATAAAAAGTAATTGTAGGCTGTATTGTACACATACAATACAATTTTGTTACATAGATATTAACATTTATATAGAATTTGTATCATACTGTATATAATATCCAAAAATTAGAATTCTCAAAGATATGCATTCATTTGTGTGTGTGTATATGTGTGTGTGTATATATTTTGAAGTCAGAATTATTAGCTTTCTTCAAATTTTTTTCTTATTTTTTAAAAAATATTTGCTAAATGATGTGATCCCCAGAATATGACTGTAATACCTACAATCAAAATTAGATAATGATCCACTAAATCAGAGTTGGACTGTGATCCCGAGAATTGGATCAGATCATGACCCCTAGAATCAGAATCAGACTGTGACCTCCAGAATCAGAATCTGATTACATTTTCATCCCCTGAACTGGAACTAGAATCAGATCCAATTGTGAACCCCAGTATCAGAATCATACCATAACACCTAGAATTGGTTTAGATCATGAATCCCAGAATCATAATTGGATCATGACCCTTCAGAATCAGATCGGGACCCCCAAAACCGGATTAAATTGTGATCCCCAGAATCAGAATCAGACTGTGATCCCCAGAATCAGAATCGGATTGTGGTCTCCAGAATTGGAATTACAATCAGATCAAATTGTGATTCCTGGTATCAGAATTGCAACACAACCCCAAAGATCAGATTGGATCGTGACACCCAGAATCAGAATTAGAATCCAATCATGGCCCCCTAGAATTGGAATGAGACCGTGCCTGGCCAGAATTGGAATGGGACCATTACCGCCAATAATCGGAAAATCACCAGGATTGTAACCCCAAAAATTGGAATGGGATCGTGACCCCCAGAATCAGAATGGGATCATGGCCCGCAGAATCAGACCATAAAGCCCTGAATTGTATTGAATCGTGATGCTCAGAATCGCATCATGACCCTTCAGAATTAGAAGCGAACAGTGACCCCCCAGAATCGGAATGGGACTTTGAACCCCGGAAACGGAATGTGACCGTGACCCCTTAAAATCATAATCAGATCAGATCATAACCCCCAAAATTGGAATCAGAATTGGATAAAACCAAAAATCAGATCAAATTTGTGACCCCCAGTATTACAATCACAATTGGACCATAACCCCCAGAATCGGACTGGATCATGTTGCCTAGAATCAGACCGTTATCCCTGGTATCAGAATGGGGCTGTGACCCCCAGAATCAAAACTGGATCATGACCCCCACACTCCCAGAAACAAAGGTACGAGAGCTGTGACTGGGGTGCTACCTTTTCACAAAGTACACATTTGTACTTGAAGGGTCCATATTGGTACCTTAAAAGTATATATTAGTACCTACAAATTTTAAGAGGAACGCTTTTGTACTTTTTAGGTATCAACATGTACCCTTGATGTATTAATATGGACCTTTTAGGCACAAATTTGTACCTTTTGAAAAGGTACCACCCCAGTGACAATTTGCATACCTTTATTTCTGAGAGTGCAGAAGCAGAACCGGATTGTGAAGTCCCAGAAATTCCACCCCTAATAAAGATGAACTAAATTTATCCTTATCAACATGTTTGGATTTCTGAAATACCAAAGTGGATGTAATGTTGATTAAAACCAACACAAATTAACAAGATTTAAATTGACTTTAAAGACCAGCAAAGTCCAAATGAAACAATACAATTTTTAAAAACAGATTTAAAAGCAATTTTTTTTTTAAATTTACGTTTTATTATGCGAACAACAATTTTAAAATAACTGTACATTTTTAAAGCATGTGGATGAAAAAAAAAAAAAATGTTCCACTGGTGAAATATTAGCATCTTAAAGTGGCTGCATCTAAATATTTTACATGTACAAGTGGTTTCACAGCTAATAAAACAAGTTCAGCAAGCCCCTGGCAAAACTCACACTTTAAAATTCAATTAAAGTCTGCGCAGTGTGAAGCATTTGCAGAGCGCTGGATAAACGAAGAGAAAAACAGCGGCATACAGAAAGCAAAAGAAGAGCACTGAGAGCTTTACCACTGATCTCCACTTCAGGCCTGCTGTTAGAGCAGCGAGAGAGAAACGGCCAGCTCTTCAGGAGAATCCGCATCTGCAACACACTGATAGTCAAGCCTCTTCCTAAAGAGCTTTTAATTAATCCTTCAGCGTCCCCTGGGTCTACACTGACACCCACCACAGGCCTCAGCATAAACAAAAAATTGAAGAAATCAACACTGGACACTACAATCAACACTACAATTTTAATTTACACAATCATTAAGGCGGTGGGTTTAGTTCACTTTTAAAAGTAAAGTCAACTCTTTACAAGAGCGAGTGAACCCTTTGCTTTTGAAGTAAGCTAATAATTTTCACCCAGAGTTTAATAACACCTGGAATTCAGTATTCATGAGTATTTCTGCATGTATTTCAGGCATTATGAACACTGCTCTGCTGTTTGTCACATGAGACGATTCATGTTTGTCTTTCATTCACCGAACAATCCACACCTAAGATAAACTCAATAGATGAACATGTGTGTTGGATGAAGCCTATACAGTAACAGAGTAAACGTTTACTCTAGGCACATACAGGATTTCACAGATTTGAAAAAGGATGTGTGTTTGAAACGTACAAGAAAAATTAACACCAATGTTATTTCAGATGTTTCAACTTATTTCAGATGCGCAAAAACGCAGACAGCGCCCCCTAGAGGAACTGTGGTCGGGAACATGCAAAGAAACGTACTTGAGCACCGCATATTACGTTTGGAAAAGATAAATCAGATAAGGTATGAATTTCCAACGCATGTTGCACATTATCCTTCAGAATTAATGTAATATGAAGATTTGACGACCAAAAAAAAAAACATACCTGACGTCATAAACCGCATGACATTTTTTCTAGTGCCATTTATAGTTTATTAACCACATCCAAAACAAAAGTTTGTTTAAACATATTATATGTGTGTATATTTTATACGTTATGTATACATAATACACAGAAAAAAAAAACTATACAAATTTATTACATAGATATTTCAATTAAAATATATATATATACTCACTGGCCACTTTATTAGGTACACCTTACTAGTACTGGGTTGGACCCCTTTTGCCTTCAGAGCTGCCCTAATTCTTTGTAGCATCGATTCATCAAGGTACTGGAAATATTCCTCAGAGATTTTGCTCCATATTGACATGATAGCATCACACAGTTGCTGCAGATTTATCGGCTGCACATCTATGATGTGAATCTTCTACTTCACCACATCCCAAAGGTGCTCTATTGGACTGAGATCTGGTGACTGTGGAGGCCATTTGAGTACAGTGATCTCATTGATATGTTCAAGAAACCAGTCTGAGATGATTTGGGCTTTATGACATGGTGCGTTATCCTGCTGGAAGTAGCCATCAGAAGATGAGTACACTGTGGTCATAAAGGGATGGACATGGTCTGCAACAATACTCAGGTAGGCTGTGGTGTTGACACGATGCTAAATTGGTACTAATGGATCCAAAATTCTTGTGCCAAGAAAATATCCCCCACATTATTACACCACCACCAGCCTGAACTGTTGAAACAAGGATGGTTCCATGCCTTCATGTTACGGACTCCAAATTCTGACCCGACCATCTGAATCGAGACTCAGAGCAGGCAACATTTCTCCAATCTTCTATCGTCTAGTTTTGGTGAGCCTGTGTGAATTGTAGCCTCAGTTTCCTGTTCTTAGCTGACAGGAGTGGCACCCGGTGTGGTCTCCTGCTGCTGTAGCCCATCTGCCTTAAGGTTGGACGTGTTGTGTGTTCAGTGATGCTCTTCTGCAGACCTCAGTTGTAACTAGTGGTTATTTAAGTTACTGTTGCCTTTCTATCAGCTGGAACCAGCCTGGCCATTCTCCTCTGGCATCAACAGGGCATTTGCGCCCACAGAACTGCCACTCACTGGATATTTTCTTTTTATCAGCCCATTCTCTGTAAACCCTAGACATGGTTGTGCGTGAAAATCCCAGCAGATCAGTACTTTCTGAAATACTCGCAGACCAGCCCGTCTGGCACTAACAACCATGCCATGTTCAAAGTCACTTAAATCCCCTTTCTTCCCCATTCTGATGCTCTGTTTAAACTGCAGCAGATCATCTTGACCATGCCTACAAGCCTAAATGCATTGAGTTACTGCCGTGTGATTGGCTGATTAAAAAATTGCATTAATGAGCAGTTGGACAAGTGTACCTAAAAAAGTGGCCGGTGAGTGTATATATGTATATAATAAATATACTCACTACAACCAAACAAACTTTGATTTTGGATGTAATACAGTCACTTTTTTTTTTTTTTTTTTTTTTTACAAATTTTTGTCCATTTCATCTGCCCGACGCACACAGATATAGACAGCTCTGGTGTTTTCTGAGCCCTAACAATGACTACAGATTTTCTTCTCCATTCACAGAGAAGACAGGATGAAAAACGCTGCTTTGAAACACAATCTCAGCGAGACCACAACAGTGGCTAATTTCACTGAGCTCAAACACTGAGGTCAAAGTGGAGGCGTCGGATACAACAATACACGTTTATCAGTGACAGAAAATAATAAACCTCATAAAGCCCGTCTATCAGGAAACACTTTGAGCTTGATTTCAATAAAACGCTATCAAAGGTCGAGAATGTTCATGGGAAAGCCTTTTGTGGAGGGTGAATGAGGGTGTCTATGAGGGTGTCTTTTTCAATAGGTTATAAAGTGCCATTTGTTTTGTTTTTCCATAGAAATTAACCAAAACTATTAATACACTTAGAAAATTACTGGATTTTAACACTTCAATTCCAAGTTCAAAAATAACAAACAAACACAAAATGTCATTTTTTTAATATAAAAAGTAATTGTAGGCTGTATTGTCCACATACAATACAATTTTGTTACATAGATATTAAAATTTATATAGAATTTGTATCATACTGTATATAATATCCAAAAATTTGAATTTTCTCAAAGATATGCATTCATTTGTGTGTGTGTGTGTGTGTGTGTGTGTGTGTGTGTGTGTGTGTGTGTGTGTGTGTGTGTATATGTGTGTGTATATATTTTGAAGTCAGAATTATTAGCCTTCTTCAAATTTTTTTCTTCTTTTTTTTTTTTTAAATTTGCTAAATGATGTTTAACAGAGCAAGGAAATGTTCACAGTATGTCTGATAATATTTTTTCTTCTGGAGAAAGTCTTATTTATTTTATTTTGGTAAGAATAAAAGCAGTTTTAAATTTTTAAACACCATTTTAGGGACATAATTATGAGCCCCTTTAAGCTATATTTCTTTCTTGATAATCTACAGAACAAACCATCATTATACTATAACTTGCCTAATTACCTTAACCTGCCTAGTTAACCTGATTAACCTAGTTAAGCCTTTAAATGTCACTTTAAGCTGTATAGAAGTGTCTTAAAAAATATCTAGTCAAATATTATTTACTATCATCATGGAAAAGATAAAATAAATCAGTTATTAGAAATGAGTTATTAAAACTATTATGATTAGAAATGTGTTGAATAAATCTTCTCTCCGATAAACAGAAACTAGGGAAAAAAGTAAACAAGCAGTCCTATAATTCAGGGGGGCTAATAATTCTGACTTCAACTGTATATATATCTACATATATACATATAAACATATACACACACACACACACACACACACACACACATACATACATACATACATACATACATACATACATACATACATACATACATACATACATACATACATACATACATACACATACATACATACACACACACATACACACATACATACATACATACATACATACACACACACACACACACATATATACATACATACATACATACATACATATATATATATATACACACACACACATACACACATACATACATATACATACACACACATATATACATACATACATACATACATACATACATACATACATACATACATACATACATACATACATACATATATATATATATATATATATATATATATATATATATATATACACCGGCCACTTTATTAGGTACACCTGTCCAACTGCTCATTAAAGCAATTTTATAATCAGCCAATCACATGGCAGCAACTTGATCCATTTGGGCATGTAGACATGGTCAAGACGATGTACTTCAGTTTAAACCAAGCTTAAGAATGGGGAAAAAAGGGGATTTAAGTGACTTTGAACGTGGCATGGTTGTTGGTGCCAGACGGGCTGCTCTGAGTATTTCAGAAACTGCTGATCTAATGGGATTTTCACGCACAACCATCACTAGGGTTTACAGAGAATGGTCTGAAAAAGAGAAAATATCCAGTGAGCGGCAGTACTGTGGGCGTAAATGCCTTGTTGATGCTTGCGTGATGCTATCATGTCAATATGGACCAAAATCCCTGAGGAGTATTTCCAGTACCTTGTTGAAACCATGAAGGATTAAAGCAGATCTGAAGGGGTCCAACTCAGTACTAGGAAGGTGTACCTAATAAAGTGGCCGATAAGTGTATAAAAATAGCATATACATAAAAAAACAGCATTTATTTAAAAAAAACACAAATATTTGTTAATGTTCTAGTCTGGCATGTTTGTTAAATAAAAGTCTTCATTTGTTTCCAAACATCTGAACAAAAACCACCATTTAGTAAACTGCGTTCAGTAAAACTACAAGTATTTAAAACCTTAATTCAGAAAGTCTTGGGCAGCAAAAAAAAAACCTAACACGTATTGTCCAGAAAATTTTGACAAGCACAGGATTAACCTTTATTTCCACCAAGAGCCTGAGTAACACTCTAGGAGCATGCGATTGATATTAATATACACGCAGCTCGAGGACACAAAGCAGAATTGGCATTAATAGTCAAGCGGAAGAAAACAATGATGAGGAGACACAAGAGAAGCAGCGAAGCCTCAGAGGAGTGAAATGAATGCAAGGGTCACAGAAAAGGCCGTGGCCAGGGGAACAGAAGCGGTGCAGACTGAAGACAAGACAGCGGCTCTAATGACTGCAGGAAATTCAGACAATCACACCGGCAGAGGGATGCTAACAGGTATGGGGCTGAACAATCCAGAACACTGCTTACACAGAAAACCAGCATTGGCATTTGTTGTACACAAGCACATTTCCACACTCAGAAAAAAATGACTTTTGTGGTTTATTCAGAGGTCACCACAGTTGAATGAACCGCCAACTATTCCAGCATATGTTTTACGCAGCAGGTGCCCTTCCAGCTGCAACGCAGCATTGGGAAACACCCATACACACTCATAGACTACGGCCAATTAGTTTATTCAGCTCACCGGTACCGCATGTGTTTGGACAGTGGGGGAAACCGGAGCACCCGGAGGAAACCCACGCCAACACGGGGAGAACATGCAAACACAGAGAAATGCTTAAACCTTTATTCATAGTTTTTAAAGTAAAGAAAATGTGGTCACACTTGACCATAATGATTAATGTATTTATTGTCTAGCATGAACTAATAAACACTGCACAAGTTTTGCTCTTAAACAGTTAACAAGAACTAACAATGACTTAATCGTCTTTAACTTATTCTTTATTTATTTTATTTATTTGACGTTGACATCACAATTACACTGGACAACCAAATGCACTTAAGTGTTTTAGTTTTGATTCTCAACACCTGTCCACAGGAGGTTTGACAAAATAAAAATAAAATAAATACATACAGTATGGACAACACTATCAGTATTATTTACATAAAATTGCTGTAGGCGACGCAGTGGCGCAGTGGGTAGCACGTTCGCCACACAGCAAGAAGGTCACTGGGTCGAGCCTCGGCTCAGTTGGCGTTTCTGTGTAGAGTTTGCATGTTCTCCCTGCATTTGCGTGGGTTTTCTCCGGGTGCTCTGCTTTCCCCCACAGTCTAAAGACATGCGGTTCAGGTGTATTGGGTAGGCTAAAATTGTCCGTAGTGTATGAGTGTGTGTGTGTGTGTGTGTGAATGAGTATATGTGAATGTTTCCCAGAAATGGGTTGCGGCTGGATAAGTTGCCGGTTCATTCCACTGTGGCGACCCCGGATAAATAAAGGGACTAAGCCGACAAGAAAATGAATGAATGAATGAATGAATGAATGAATGAATGACTGAATAAAATGGCTGTAAAGCAAAAGCAAAGGTGGCATGGTCAAACAAACTAATAGTATTTGTGCAAAAACACTGCTGTTCTGTTTTTAACCCCTTTTGAAGAACACTATATAAAATATTTATATTCCTTTCTAATTTTAGGCTTACAGGTAAATCACTCCAGATATTGGTTCTCTTAACAGAAAAAAAAACAGATTGAGCAAAAGAGGTCTTACACTTCGGCACTAGACAGTGACCATAAGCAGTTGCTTGACTGAAGCCATTTACACCAGATGCAGAAAGGGGCGTCAAGCATGAATGATTTACATGTTAAGTCAATGCAAATAGACATCCTGTGGCGCGATACGCGTGAATGACACAAATTGCGTGGCACGAATGATGCGATATGTGCAAATGGCACAGCGCGAATTGAAGGTTTTGCGTGTTTGATGTGCAGATCGCCCAATTTTAAAAATCTGAACTTCAGCAGACATTCGCGCCACGTTAACCAATCAGGAGCCTGCTCATGTGGGGACGTGATTGTGACGTAGCACCTGTTGTTGGTGTCCGGGGGGAAATCCTCCAGATGACACTGACAGCAGTTCATCAAACTGGGCTGGGCTCAGTTAGAAGCACCGCTGAAAGCCTCCATCATTCAGGTTCAGTTTCTGGAGGAGTTTATGAACTCACAGAGCTGGGTGCACCTCTGAAAGGATCAAGTGGACTCGGACACAACCCTAAACATATCGACGCTGTTTTTCAGTCTTCATAAAGCACATAAACACTGTTATTGTCTTCATAAAATCCATGTTAGCCATTTAGCAGCTACAGTCACCGGGCAGACAGAAGCCCTGCCCATCACGAGAATCCGCGTCAGTTCTGTAGTGAATTTGATGCGCGTATAAACTCAAATGATCACGTGGTTATTTACACACGAATAGCGCGATTTATCCACACGTTCCGTGTCTGGTGTGAACACAGCATGACAACTAACATTAACATTGACTACGTTTACACGGACATCAGTAATTGATAAGACAATTTTTTTGAATGTGTCTTTCATGATCCCGTTTTACATGTTACAGCACATAATTAGATTAACGTCATTACGTCAGCGCGCTATCCGCATTTCCACAGGAGTTTCATGTAATTTCGGGTGTTTTTTTTTAACGACCACAAAGAGTCAGGACCTCGGTTTAACGTCTCATCCGAAAGACGGCGCTCAATGAGCAGTATAGCGTCCACGTCACTATACTGGGGCATTAGGACCCACACAGACCGCAGGTTGGGCACCCCCTGCTGGCCTCACTAACACCACTTCCGGCAGCAACCTAGCTTTCCCATGTGGTCTCCCATCCAGGTACTGACCGGGCGCAGCCCTGCTTAGCTTTAGTGGGCAACCATGTGAGAGTTGCAGAGAGCTAGCTAACGGCACCAGAGGACAGTTTCCATGAGCTTCGAAGAGTTTCTGATACATATCTGGTGAGTAAATCAACATATGCTTACTTTTTAAAAGGCTTCCTGACTAGAAATATGATTGTTATTCGTTTACGTTAATTTGGTTATTTCAAACTGGGTCATTCGTGGCTGTCCATGTTACGTTAGTCCATAGACTCATGTGATAAGATACGCTTGAATTATATTAAGTGTTGACAACTATTAAAGTTGGAACGTTAACGTTAACGTTAACGTGCTTGAATGACCACGTTTGCACTTTCGTAGACATTTAACGTTAGTAAGTTAGGCTAGTCTGTTGTCAGGAAAGTGTTGATGAAACTCTGTTGAGAGTGGACCCCATGAGACACTTTCAAAGTGTTGAAATCAACTCTCAGAGTTTTTTTGGGTCCCCATATTTTGCTGTGTAGAAAGTATTTGATTGGTCGGAAGATTTGATTAAGCTGAAGTAAAAAAGAACAGCCTCCCGCACGTAACCGCAAACAAAAAACACACACTTTCCACCACTTTCCTCTTAGGCCAGCAGTAAATATTTAATCGCAGGCCATCTAATCGGATTCCTACTTTAAATGCCAACATACCAGCACAGCAGAAACAGAAGAGAGCGTCTCCGCAGCTCATTTTACCTTCTCAAGTGCCCAGAATACATGCAAGAATAAACCGATCTGAACACCATCAGCATTCATGAGCGTACGCCATTGGCCAGCTGCTTATAAAGTTCACAATCTCCTCCGTAAATGTCACTTTTAGAGAGTCTGATGGACTTTCTCCTGTCAGACCTGATTAGCAGCAATTGAAGGGTCCGTTAATAATGTAGGAGAATCATGTAACTGATCTCGGCCGAACACACGTTCTGCTATTGACTTTCAGAGAGAGTGATCAGGCGATCAAGCGCAGCTCTTTCCAGATATATTACTGCACTAATCTGATATTCAGACACCAAGATTGTAATTATGTTTAGTCTAACCGAGTCAAACTGTAGCAGAGCAAATTGGTGATATTTTTTATAAACGAGCACTGAAGACTTTGGCGTTGGAACAATTTTCGCTTCATACACAGCAAAGTCCTCTAAGTAACGTACTGTATTTTTTATTTAATGCCATGTCAGCAACCAAGGCTATCTTCATAGCAGGAATCTTTTAACAATAAATATACAATTTAAAAATTAACAAACAAAATAAAACATAAATTAAATAAATTTTTTTTGTGTTAATACATGATAAAAATTCTGAAATCTTTTCTGGTTTCACTTTGTCAAAAATGTCCTTAAAAGAGTTCATTTCATAAAAAGTCCTTCTGGAACCAGTAAAAGCAGGACAGTCCAGTAAAATGTGTTTTATAGTAAGAGGAGTTTTGCAGCACAAACACTGAGTAGGGTTTTCACCTTGGAGCAAAAAACCATGTGTTATTCTCGTATGCCCAATACGACATCTGGTAAAAACTACTTGATCAAATCGATTCTTAAAATGTCTTAGAATTCTGTGTGAAACTTCAGGTTGGATTTCATGTAATTTATTGTTTTCTAATGCATCCCATTCCTTTTGCCACTTGTTTAAAATGTAAACGTTGATAAAAGGTTTCATCTCTGATGGAGGAATTTGGCATTTGTTCACTACTTGCTTCAAAGCATCTTTAGCAGCTGCATCAGCTCGCTCATTGCCTAAAAGAAGTCCTCCGAGTAAAATTGACTCAATTTAAAGAGGGACCAAATACTGTCTAAACCAGAGATGTCAAACTCAATTCCTGGAGTGCCGCAGCTCAGCACAGTTTAGTTCCAGTTTAGTTTAGTCCTTCAAGCTTGTTTGAAACCTACAGGTAAGTGTGTTGGAGCAGGGTTGGAACTAAACTGTGCAGGGCTTCGGCCCTCCAGGAATTGAGTTTGACATCCCTGCTCTAAACGGAGTTAAAGTTACTTAAGTTAATGACACAATGACTACGTTTACATGGACACCAGTAATCAAATTATTTGCTTTAATCTAATGAAGAGAATAATAAGACTAAGGTGTTCACATGAGTTGCTTTTTCATGATCCCGTTTTACATGTTACAGCACATAATTAGATTAACGTCATTGCGTCAGCGCGCTATTCGCATTTCCTTTGGAGTTTCATGTAATTTCGGGTGTTTCATTTTTAATTTGTCGACTTTAACTGCAGTTTGCCACTTTCATTGACGAAAATTTCATGCACTCCCTCCGTGACAAACCAGATATTGGATACGACTAACTGCTGGAAGAGTGTTGTTTTAATAGAAGTTCATACCGCATGCTGAATGGAAGAAAAAAAAAACTGCATTTTTCGATGCAGGTGTCTGTGGTCTGCACTGACTTGGTAGGTGCAAAGAATGTCAAACAGCCGTGCGTGTGGACTATCCTGTCGCAAAACGCTGCGAAACATGATGGTAATAATTTGATTAAGGTGTTTACAAGTCTGTAATGCACTTCATAATGCGCCTAAAATCACACATGTCTTAATTCGATTTCTCTTTAGTTCGATCATGACCTAGATCTGTGTGTTGGTATAGTGTATTGGCCGTCATACTGGGGTGATATGAACACACCCAGTCCTTTTTTTCAATTTAACTAAAAAAAAAAAAAGGGTCGGCCAATTGGAGCTGTTTTCAAATCGATCGCACCATTACGTAGGTGTGCGATCCCCCCGCCCACCGAATTGATTGACAGCTGCGCGCATTAACATGTCTCGGTAGTCACGTGTATGTGTCAACAAGACCAGACAGACATACGCAAAGCAACCGGGAATAAAAGGTCTGTTCTGTTCGCTAGGATCAGCAATCATCATCAAATGCGATCAAGAGTAAGTTTCACATGTTTAAAGTGTCTTAAAACAGAGTATGTGTGTAATTAATTACAGCGTTTTACTTCAGCTTTACTTCATCAGCACAGCCGCGTGTCAGAGCAATTATAAAAGAAGACGCTTCAATCCCGGTTTGTGGAAGTTAAATCAGGATTATTTTGTACATTAGCATAACAGATATCCACACAGTACTTGAGGTTAGCCTTGACTAAGCCAAGCGCGCTCTGTCTGTCTGCCTGCGTGTGTGTGTGTGTGTGTCATCTGCAGTGTGCGTGTGTATCTGTGTGTGTGTGCGTGCGCATTGTGTGCGACTCATCAATGCAACTTCACAATACTGATTAGTAAAGGTTAGTTCTTACTGTAGTATCTCACAAACGCTACGTGAGACCTTCTTCCTTTAAGTCTGTCTGTTGTCTGACGCAGCTGAGGGAGGAGGCATGTAGAAATAGTGGGCGGGAAAGACTCGTCTTAAAGGCGCAGTACGACAAAACCACCCCCTGCTGGAAATCAGTATAAAACAGCATCTTGTAAAAGGTATAATGAAAAATCTGATGGGTGTTTTGATCTGGAACTTTATATACACATTCTAGAGACGCAAATGACTTATATTAAATCTGAAAAAAGGGGTAACCTAGGTGCCCTTTAATCTTTATGACCTTTAAGATATGACCTTAAAGTTTCAGTTTCAATTCAGTTTCAGTTTCCTTTATTTATGTCATTCAACACATCACAATAGTATTGTAATGCAGAACGAAATTACGCTGCAACAGACCCAACAAGAACATAAAAAACATCACTATACAAACACTATAAAATCCTAACATGATAAATAAGCTTTTATAATTCCATACAAATATAATTATATAAGATGTAACCTATTTTTTAAAAATCTCTGAAGAGAACAACTTAATACTTAAATACATATTTCACCATTTGTTGTAATATAAACAATTTATGCTAGTTTAACAAATTTATTGATTTATTTTTAACACTAGCTATCAACAATGCTTAAGAAATGGTATTATTCAAAAGTCTTATAATGACAGGATAAAAACTCGAAAATCTCGAAACCGCACTGATTTGCTCCTCAGGCTTCTGTAACGCCTGCCTGATGGCATGAGTGAGAGCAGGCTATGACCAGGGTGGGTTGGATCCCCTAAAATGTTATTTGCCCTAGACAGACAACGTCGTTGATAAAGTTCCTCGATAGATGTCATTTTGACTCCAACAGACCTGTCAGCTGACTTTATGATCCTCATCATGGTGTTCTTGTCAGACACACTGCTAGTCTCACACCAAAGGGAGATGCCATTAGTAAAATCAAACTATTGGCGTCCATGTAATCGTAGTCAATGAAAGAATCATTTAGGTGATTGAGCACTGATGACGAACACCTTCTCTTAATAAACAAACACAGAAGAGAAACACAAAAGCCTAAGATGGAATCAGCTGAAATCTAAATCAGTGAATCTCTCAAAATCTCAGCAGAGGATTGTTAAGCAATTCCACAAACAGCAGCTTTACTTATTAACAACCTGTTACCCATTATTTAGAGAAAGACCACTTTCTGAACTCAGTAAATGTTACTCAGAGGATTTTGCTGTGTATATTTTGATGGTCAAGTATTATTTCCTTATAAAATGCATTCCAGTAATCCTACATGGATCTATAACAGGGCTGGGGGATGCTGGGAAAATGTGCAATTTTGTAATCATTAGGTATTTCACTTATTCGTTTTCTTTTGGCTTAGTCCCTTACTTATGAGGGGTTGCCACAGTGAAATGAACCACCAACTATTCCAGCACATTAAGCAGTGAATGCCCTTTCAGCTGCGACCCAGTACTGGGAAACACCCATACAAATGTCATTCTCTCTCTCTCAGACACACACACACACACACACACACACACACACACACACACACACACACACACACACACACACACACACACACACACACACACACACACACACACACACACACACACGGCCAATGTAGTTCATCCAATTCACCTATACCCAGGGGCAGACTGGCCATCAGGCAGATCGGGCAGTTTCCCGCTGGGCCGACGTACTTTTTAGGCCGGGCTGATCATCTTCTTAGGCCCCGTTTACACTAATGCGTTTTAGTTTGAAAACGCATAAGTTTTGCTACGGTTACGCCATCCGTCCACACTACGCCGGAGTTCTCGAGCGCCCAAAACGGAGCTTTTTGAAAACGCTGGAGAGGCCGTTTTCATTCTAAAACGCTGCTGCTCCGTCTCAGTGTGGATGGGGAAAGACGGAGACATCTGAAAACGGAGGCGGGGCTGCAGACATTCGCCTCTCTGATTGGGGCTTTTCCTCAATATTAAGTAGCTTAACACACACAGTTCAGTCCTGAATCTTCTCCGTGTAAGTTCAGACTTCGCAAGTTTGATCAAGGCTGCATCTCTTCTTCTCAGTTTGATATGGAAAACATACCGAGGACACGCGTCAATCTTCACAGGGAACAGTGTACTTTATAACTTCATTCACATCACCTTGGCTACGTTGTTTCACTTTCTCAACAATAAAATGTAAACTTGATATAAGGAACTGCCTATTTTTATTTTAATATTAACAACTAAACAGACAGCAGAAATGTTGAGGCGTCGTGCTGCATATATGAGCGTCATCTTCACTGTGTGGATATTTATAACAAAACGGAGCCGATAACAACTGCCTCCTTTCAATTTCAGTGAAAATACGAAACACACCCTCTCTTTTGCTGAATATCAGTTTTAATAATCGATAATGGCCATTATAAAAGTATAACATACAATAAGTTTATACATTATAGGAAATAAAGGCAAGCGATCAGTCAATATACAGAATGTACGTGGTTACATTAATCATTAACTTATCTTTGCGCTCAGCCAAAACACGTTACGAGAACAAGTAATAGATTCCAATGACCAAAGTCAGGGAATATGTCGGTAGATAAAGACAACAAGATGAATGAAATATCACGTTGAATAAATATAGTGAGATTAGATCCAGCGGGAGATGCTTGATGAGAAGTCCGACCAGCAGAGCTCTCATCTGGGTAGATGGGCTGCAGCGCTTGCCAAAGTGTCTGTGTGGTCACGTGATGTGCGTTTTCAGCGTTTTGGTGTGGACAGAGAGCTGTTCAGAAACGCTGGGTAAAACGTGAGTGTGGACGCGGATCGTTTTCATTCTAAAACGCCGTTTTAAAACTAAAACGCACTAGTGTAAATGGGGCCTTAGATCTGATCTGCCCATAAAAGGCTTAGCAGCCTATCGTTTTTTTTTCTGCCTTATTAATTGACGATGTCGGATCTTTGACTCTGAAAGTAAGATGCTTTTTTTTTTTTTGGACAGGTAGACCGGGCCGGCCCACGTCACACTCTGCAGCCTATTGGTTCTTTTCTTTATTGACATTGGGCTGGCCCAATCACAAACTCCTAGTATTTTTGGCTTCTGTGTGAGCGTGTAACGTTGGCGTGCATTTGTCAAAACAGTCAAGAGTCAGAGAGAAGAAACGGATGGGAGGCGCAGAGAAATTGCGGGAAATACATTGGCAGCGGTTCTGAAAAGTTCTCCGTTCGTACCAGCACACGGCTAAAAACGCAAATCACGTGACCACACACACATTGCCAAGAGCTCCAGCCAGTAGTTCAGCAGGTGCTGAGCATAAACCCCAGGTGAGAGTATATAGTGCATGTCAGACAGTTCATCAACTATCTGCTGAATCTCATCTCACTATATTTGTTAAACGTGTTATTGAATGTATCTTGTTGTCTCCATCTAACGACTCTTATGTCTTTTGAAAACAGAGGTAAAGTTGGTTTTATATTCGCACATTCATTCATTTAGAAGTCTTACCATTTTACTTTAAATATTCAATTAGAATTAACATGCAAGTATGACTTGAAAACAACATTAACCAGTTAGACTCCATGGACTTGGTAACAGGTCCGTGACGTCATCGACTTTCGCTTTAAGATTTAAAGGGCTAGCATTGCACCAGACCCCCTTAAGTGGTTTCGTTTGAAAGTGTAGTATCTATATTTTATGCACATATGCATCACTTTGGTTTTTATTTTACTGTACAAAAGTTATTTACACTTAAATTCACAGTATTTTAGATACCCGAGCTGGGTATTGAACATTGGTTCAGCTTTGCATTTTTCATATGACACATGTACAAGTTATAGCTCAAATGAAAGCTCTTGCCGGTGCTCATACGGTTCTAGTAATCTTTTTACAGAGTTATATTCACATATCAAACAGTTGTCGAATGAATATCTGTGTTTCCATGGCGCAGAAGTGAAAACAATACATTCATGATCAATAAGCAGCCCCAGATAGCACAGACAGCTGTCATCTAGTACCTTATGCTGTGTGCTTCAGGGCCATTCTCCTCTGTTTTTGAGGTGATTCGCATAAGTAATCCTTTTATATGTCTGACGTGGTCCAAACACAGTGAATTATGTTTGATCAAACAAAAGAATAGTGAAATGTGTAAACAATGATCGCTCCCTGTGGCTTGTACAGCACCTCTCATCAGTTGGAAAACAATAACTTTTGCATAGATTATGGTGGAGACATTTTTCTTTTTTTCTATGATTACAGACATGTGCAGGAACCACCAAAATTAATTACAGCACGCTAGACCACACACAACATAAAAGGTACACTTTCAAATTTGAGTTTATAAAAAAAATAAATAAATACAAATAGCGCCTCTTTTTTAGATGTTTATTATAACACAGACAACATATACAGATATTTTAAACACTTTCAATAGTGTTTTATGAAAATTCAAAGGGTTTTCTTTAAAATGATACCACAAATTTGCATTTACACCTCTGCATGTGGATTTGGGAAGCTTTTAATTTTGGGTAGGCAAAATCCAGGTGGAAATCCCAAAATAACAGCAGAGTTTAACTGGTTAACACTGCTTATTTGACTTTAAACAATGTTGTACTTTGATAGTCATTTGCTGCTAATATGATTTCGCTATTTA